>NC_134483.1:162759912-162872412 GCF_040206685.1 Ascaphus truei | reverse complement strand
CATTAGATAAAGTGCAGCCTTATATACACCCTTACTATAGCGTCATGAATTGCAATAGCCAGATGATAGTATTTAGTGCATAAAGTGACCTTACATAACATTTAATTCAATGCATGTATGTGTGCACACATTCAACATTAAGGTAATCTTCAATAAAGGCTTAAAACAATAGATTATGTATAATAATAAAATGATATATATAAATTTATCAATCAGAAGGGATGGGCTGTATTTGGCTGTAAACAAAGAAGCCCCAATGCACAACCAATAGGGAAAATGCTTGGTCTCATTTCTATAGAAAAAGAAGGGTAAGAACCACTATGCCGATGCTCCAGATATGAGGGAAACTTCAAGTATAAGTAATCATTATGTCTCATAAGTATACATAAACGTTTGAGTAAGTGAAAATGACGGGGAAAAACTGCTGTTGCTATATGAGTTTAAGACTCCCATGCCTGCAAAGATTCTGGACTCGGCCAATAACTTGTACACTCTGAGTTCGTAAACATTCTTAGAGATGTAATCAAAAAGGGGTTATACTTGGCTTCGGTTATGTTCGCAGTTACAGCTTGCACAGCTAAACGGCATACAACAGGAAAACGCTCCAAACACCTGGGGAAGCCCCAATCAGTCTAGTCTGATCCCGAGAGAGCAAAGGGAATTCTTTGCCAGGCACCTGCAGGGTCCATGGAGAACCTCCTGGCACTATCCCAGCCTAGGCTCTTATTTAATAACATATTTTGTTAGGCTTCCTCCAATCAGTGCTAAGTATTGTAGCAAGAAATGCATAATTAAGGAAACTGCTGTGTCACACTTCCTTTGTAGTAAACAACTCTATACATGGCAAACAAGTGATTGAGAGAGTTCTGCTCACCCAAAGCACTAGTTATGGCATACTTTGTGTGGTACTTTCCTTTGTAGTAAACAACTCTATTTATGGCAAACCTGGTTGAGAGAGAGCTCTGCTTACTCAAAGCACATGTTATGGCATACTTAAGCTGATGAGTGGTACTTTCTCATACAACTTGGTAGTGTAGGTATTTGCTGAAAGGTTCTACCTTTAACGTGGTTGCATGCTTAACATATATAAATGAATCAAATAATTTGTCATATTTGATGTGATTGGGGTTTTTTTGTTTACTGTCATAAATTTGAGGTAGCACTCCAGTTGGCACAATTAAATATATAAATATATAATACTGTGGTACTAGGTTTTGAGCTCGCTAAGATTGTGTATGTCTAATTGTAGACTGTATTTAGTTATCTTAATAAGATCTAAGTGCCTATAACCCGTTGTGTTGTTAATTCCCCGGTTGTGTTCCACTGAATCGGGGTGCAGTGGTGGCAAATCGAGGAACGGTATGGTGACAAAGGGGCGAGCATCCCTTCTGTGGTGCAGAAGTGTGAAATGGCACCTGAAGCACAGCGTACCGCATATAGAGACACGTTGCAGCACAACTCTGCAGGGATATTTTGTAGAAGCCAACACTGAAGACTTAAGTATACCCGTAGCGTCCCTGTTTAACTTACCTACAATGAAAGAGGCGTATCCTATTTCTGAATTGCCAGCAATGACTGAGCTTTCCTAATTTGCTAAATGTGTTGTGAAGATCAATCATGCTTGTTAGCAGGAACACTGTGATTGTTATCCACCATTTATTATTCTTTAATCTTATGTGCCAAACTACAATATTCAGACAGAAGGCTCTCTTATTTTTCACCTGCTCATCCTTGGAAGAAACACCTCATGAAACTGTGTTTAAAGGTACATTTTATCTAGTGCAGAACGACAACAGTTGGTAAACTGCAGAACAAGGAGGAAATAAAACGCAAGAGACTTGACTTGAGTGGAGAAGCAGTAGAATATAGCCTGTATTTTTGAAGTTCAGTAGTGGTATGCATGTTGAATTATATACCTAAGAAAATGGGTCAACCTTGTTCTGAGCCAAAGAAAGTGTTCAGATTTTAACTACAGATAAGAATCATTAAGCTTCATTGTACTAAAATTTACCAGGGATTCAATGAACAGCCACAATGCAAAAAATAAAAAAAAATGGTAAGAAGGCAAACTTATTTATAAAGCAACATAATGAAATGTATGTTATATGTAGTGTTCTCAATGTCTAACATTGAAAAGTGAACTCCCCCCAAAATGCATAACTTTGTGCACTAATGCAGTTTGTCAACCTTTGCAGCATGTTATCTGAATCTCATAGAGCTAAAGAACAAATTTGGGATGAAGGAGAGCATAAAGAGCTTATACAATGTTTACACAAAGCAGCAAGCAGATGGAATATCATCACTCCAATATGGCCCTAGGTTTGCACTTTTTGGCTATTGCACATATTGTTCAAATATAGAACTAATCTATATCTATAAAACTGAAAACTGTGTTTGTTTGCTGTGCCTCTGGGCAATCAGATTGGTCCGTCGGTCTGTCAGTCCGCCTCTGGCCAATCTGATTGGTCCGTCGACCCACCCGCCCCCGCACGGCTCTCACCTACCCCACTGACACACTCTCAGAACAATCACTGAGCTTTGGGAGTACGCTTGAGAGCACCATTTTCCCGCCTCACCACCTGCTCTCACCTCAGAAACTAACCCCAGCGCAGATTTTCATCCCCTGCGGACTACACACCACCTCAGGTACCGTGCGCTGCCGCATGCCTCCTCCCCTCCTCCCCCCCCCCCAACACCATCCCCGCTCACCCCTGCACACTACTCGCACCGTCCGGCCCTGTGTGTCCCGCACAGCGTCCAGTAGCGCGTCAACTTCCCCGCTCCCGCTACCCCCCCCCCCCCCCCCCTCACCAACACCGCCCGGTACAGTCCCCCCCCCTCACCAACACCGCCCGGTACAGTCACCCGCCAGCACACCATACACCGTCCGGTGACACACACACACACACCCCTACCGCACACAGTCCGCTGCTGACACCGCCCGGTGCAGTCACCCACCATCCTACCCTCCCGTCAGCACACCATACACCGTCCCAGCCCAGCCACCCCCCGGTCCCCTCCCAGACACGTGCCAGGGCCCCTGCACAACCCCCCCCTCCACAACCCGCCCCCCCAAACAATAACACTGTCACCCATACAGACTCACCAACAACCACACAAACGCCATCCCCACCCCAAATTACAACTATTACATCATATTTACATTTAATTCAACACTTCTTTATCACATTATTATACCACATTTACACACAATAATTAGGGATTAACATCCCGGGCAACGCCGGGTCTCTCAGCTAGTCTACTATAAATGACTTGCAATGAAAACAGCTTTGCTTCACTGACACATTCCCTATAAGATTTTGAGGTTGTTGAGTTGACACCACTTGTTTACTAACACAAACTATTTTACATTGCCATGGCATGGATTCGGCTGTGGCGTAACGGTAATGTTCTATCACCTTGGACACACACACTATCAGAAGCCTCCATACATATTGTAGCTGCTTTATGTGTGGACATTTACAAGAAAATGCTTGTTTCCAGGTGTCCACATAAGACAGATGATCAAGGACAATCCCTTCTCACTATAAATCAGGAGACATTTGCACAGAAATGGGGAGAAAAATAGAGACACTGTGAAACTTCAGTCCCGCTTACTGATCTTAGACATCCGCTTCTGCACAAATCACCCACAATACAGCTATAATACACTCCAAGCACATTTTTGCAAGGCGTGCAAGTTGAGCATAGCTTGCAGAAGCGGCATGAAGCCAGTGATCCAGCCACAGCTCCGCTTTAGCCTTCTCAGAAAACCACTTAAGAATTGACCACAAAGCAGGAAACTGGAAGTGACTTTTCTGAGCGTGAGCTGTGAATAGCTATGGCACATTTCTTGGTGTTTTGCCCATTCTTGTAGTTCTCCTTCCGATTTGCCTAGAAGAGGAGGATCTGTATAAAAATGTAATATAGCCATAATGTTTACTGCCAAACTACATTGCAAAGATACTGGGAACTACAGTATTGAAACACTGGGGCTTATAACACCTGTTCTAGTATATTACTGTTTAGTGTTCTAGTTCACAATATTGTTCTGAAACACTTGGACATTTACAGGCAGTTTCTTGAAATGTAGGTGGAAGATTAAATGACATTGTTTTGGCCATTGATGGGGGACAGGGTGCTATAGGATGGTAACGTTTCTCTTGTTTTGTATTATGGGATAATCAAAATGTCACTTTATGATTATTCACAATTGAATGATTTAAAAAAGGTGCCCAGAACCAATATATGTAACCCTTTACTCATAACTCTGCGATTGGTTCATAACCCTGCGATTGGTTCATTTTGGTAAGAAGAGGGCTACATTTTTAAGCAGTAGATAACCTCCGTGCATCCAGAAAAAAAGTAGAAGAGTTGAGCAACTCTGTATTGCCTTTTTGGTACTATTTAAATATTTGCCTTCCTTTTTTAAAAATATATTTTTCTGTGCATTTTGGGGAGGACTGACACGTTAAATACCAGTCTACTAATACTTTAAGACTTGTGAGTGCTGTATATATATATATATGAATCCAATGCACAGCCGGCACACCATATGCAAGTAAATAAGTTTTGGTGCTTATCCCATAAAGCAATAACAGACCATACGATACCGGTTGAAACACGACATCAAGGGACAGCACGCAGGTAAGTAAATAAAAAATGTTCTATATTTGATAGAAGACACAAAAACCGACATTTCGGTCCCCCAGTGGGACCTTTCTCAAGGTGCTGTCCCTTGATGTCGTGTTGCAACCGGTATCGTATGGTCTATATATATATATATATATATATATATATATATATATATATATATATATATATAATCAAAAAATAAATAGATGATACCGTTCTGTGGCTAACGAAATGCTTTTATTTGTGCGAGCTTTCGAGATACACTGATCTCTTCTTCCGGCGATGTTACAATGAATGAAGCAAGGATAACTTGAAAACAGTGTCTCTTGGAATGTTATCTGTGCTTCTCCTTCCCCCGGTGTGGATGTGTTTTATGGCTAGAGGTGTCAAAGGGTAACTGAAAGCAAGTGAAGAAAGAGTGTGTATGTGTATCAGTGTGAATAAAAATGAATGGAGAGCCCACAGTATAAACAGTGCTCTACACAAGAGTGGAGTGAGTGAGAGGGAGAGGGATATAAATGGTGTGGGTGGGTGTGGAAATGTGAGAGTTTGTAGCACAACTAAAAGTGTGTGTGGATACTATGTGGTCCCTATTGGTGTATATGGATGGAAAAATAAGGAGTATTAGTATGTGTGAGAGACAGCTGTGTGTGCATACATATAGCACAGTATGTACAGACATGGCCTTTAGCGCTCATGGGAAGAGAGTTCGCTAGTGTCAGTAATGACTCATAAAATTTCGATCTCTGTTTAGGCCACTGCTAAGTGTCCCGAACAGTTGCATAAATTTGTATTCATGCAACCGTCTCTCTTTCGGGGTTTTAAGATTACCTTTGAGTATGGCAACCCTCAGATCGTTCATCTTATGGCCAGAGTCAGAGAAATGTTCGAACATTTCTCTGACTCTGGCCATAAGATGAACGATCTGAGGGTTGCCATACTCAAAGGTAATCTTAAAACCCCGAAAGAGAGACGGTTGCATGAATACAAATTTATGCAACTGTTCGGGACACTTAGCAGTGGCCTAAACAGAGATCGAAATTTTATGAGTCATTACTGACACTAGCGAACTCTCTTCCCATGAGCGCTAAAGGCCATGTCTGTACATACTGTGCTATATGTATGCACACACAGCTGTCTCTCACACATACTAATACTCCTTATTTTTCCATCCATATACACCAATAGGGACCACATAGTATCCACACACACTTTTAGTTGTGCTACAAACTCTCACATTTCCACACCCACCCACACCATTTATATCCCTCTCCCTCTCACTCACTCCACTCTTGTGTAGAGCACTGTTTATACTGTGGGCTCTCCATTCATTTTTATTCACACTGATACACATACACACTCTTTCTTCACTTGCTTTCAGTTACCCTTTGACACCTCTAGCCATAAAACACATCCACACCGGGGGAAGGAGAAGCACAGATAACATTCCAAGAGACACTGTTTTCAAGTTATCCTTGCTTCATTCATTGTAACATCGCCGGAAGAAGAGATCAGTGTATCTCGAAAGCTCGCACAAATAAAAGCATTTCGTTAGCCACAGAACGGTATCATCTATTTATTTTTTGATTATTGAAGCTCGGCTAACACGGTACTGATACCTCTACATGTATATATATATATATATATATATATATATATATATATATATATATATAATATCACATTTTATGGTGGGTGAAAAAGGCAACAAAAAACCTCCGCCGTTGGCATATAGCCAATAAAGAATATCACTTGTGAGCACATTCACATGTCTTTGACAGGTCTGCAACCCTGCCTTTCAACCACTGCTTCCACTGCAGCAAGGGATTCTGGGAAATTACATGCAAATGAACACACAATGTGTCACCTTTTGCCTGGAATATCCATTCACATGGAGCCCATTTATACTGATGCATCGCCGTTCACACAGCTTTTAAGCACAGCATGGGATATATATACATACACATACACGAAAAAGAGGAAGATAACCTCGCATCCACTCAGGCGATATAATGGTCACCATAAGCCAGTATATGATGGACTAATTTCCATAACAGGCGGTGCTCACGGGTCAGTGATAGCTATATAACAAGAAAAAAGAAACCCGCCTAGGAGCACTCAGGTATACCGGATAAGAAATAACAATTTATTAATTGACACAAAGAAAAAAAGATAACAGTACAAGAATATTAAAAAATAGGCTAGGACCCCTGACATGAATACTATCCAAAAGAAACACTGTTGCATGAAAAAGGGGTAAACTGTTTGTGTAAACCCCAATGCCTAATATAGACAAGATGATAAGAATCACTAAGGCCCGGGCCATAGAGGGGTGGGGAGAGCGGAGGCGCGCTAATGCTGAGGCTCGCCTGCTTCAGTCAGCGCGATTGCACAGACTTGCAGGCGAGCCAGCGTGCGCAGGGGGAGCCGGGGGGAGGTGGTTGGAAGCGGGGCAGTGACGTCGCTGGGCCAATCGCCCGCGACGCAATGACGTCAATTCACGGCGCCGTGACGTTGACGCTGCTGTGCAGTGATTGGAGGTTTTCAGCCGACAGCGCGCTGAAAAACAGCTTGGCGCTCGGCTAAAACCTCCAACTCCTCAGCACGCCTGCGGACGCTCGCGTGAGCCCCCTCTCAAGGCACCCTCATTGAGGATGCAGGGGCTCAGCGCGGAGCGTCCGCACGCCTCAGCACGGCTGGTCCATCTATGGACGCAGCCTTAGATATGCAATAAACTCCTTAACAGGCTATTTCAAATTCCAAATTTATGAGACATGCATATAATAGAATAAGTCCCCAAGGACATGGAGTGATAAGCCAGTATAGAAAATACTTTCTCATCAAGCATAAAGATTCCGCCTCTTAAAAGCAGATATATTATCCAGACCCACAGCAATTTGAGTCTCTGTGGGAAAATGGTTACTGAGCTCTGAGGATCACTCAATACAGAAAATGTCACGCATGTAACATAGAAGATACGTGCTCTCAGACGAGTGCAAAGTTAGATAGCCTGTATACTGCACAAATGAGTATCAAAAGTGTTCAATGTCCAAAAGAATATTCACAGCAATGTTAGGTAGCATAGTTACGTGACTTCATAATCCAGGGGTCCTGCCTAGCACCCCCACTCCTACGCGTTTTGTCAGAGGACTTAAACTTAGAGTGGTGAGGAGGCTAGGACAGGACACTGTTTAAAAAAAGGTGGATTTTTGCGCCAAGAGAAGAGGTAAACAGCTGTGTGTAATCCTTACTATAATTGAAAGTCCGTACTTGCGCGTGTCACGGTGAGACGCATTGGACTCAAGTAGATGGTTTGGAGAAGGCGCAGAAACACTTCACATTCCTGCTGAGTTGGCTACTTGAGTCCTGTGGGTTAAGGATTAACATTATAACCAGTCCCCTCTTTGAAGATCAAGACTTATGATTCTAATAACTACTATGGACCTAAAGCAGCTAATATGCCTCTGGACATTCATCTGGACCAAGCACACTGTGATACATCATTCACCCTCCCTGAACACTGATCTCTATTTGTGTGAACAAACCTCTTTAAATGAGATGATTTGGGGTTCGGACTCTTCTCTTGATAATATTTTTCATGTTCAATGTGGTTGAAAGGTTTGGGGTTGTGCACATCTCTTTAGACAGCATCACCTTGCCTATATGTGATTGAGAAGGACCTCCTGCGCATGCGCGAGTTAAATGTGATATGTATAATGCAGATATGCAACTTTATTATGTATCCATAGCAGGGATACCTTAAATTTGGCTCCAATTATGCATATGAACGATTGAGGGACTCTGGACAATTAGTATAGTGGATGAGTATTCCCCGCATTGCGTTTGTATTGTCGCATCATACGTCACGGCGCCACACAGGCTGTTTAGGCAATCATCAATGTCTCACTAATCCATCTATTATGCCTGCATTGCGCATGTACATTACGCCTGTGTTGCGCATTACGCATTAAGGCAGAGTACAAGAAGTATATGCTACCACATTGTGCCTCACTATTCTCTGTGTCGCGTTTGCAATGCGCATTACGCATTATGGCGCCACACAGGAACTAAATGTAGATACTATGCGCCTCACCATGACACGCGGAAGTACGGACTTTCAATTATAGTAAGGATTACACACAGCTGTTTACCTCTTCTCTTGGCGCAAAAATACACCTTTTTTAAACATTGTTCTGTCCTAGTCTCCTCACCACTCCAAGTTTAAGTCCTCTGACGAAACGTGTAGGAGTGGGGGTGCTAGGCAGGACCTCTGGATTATGAAGTCACGTAACTATGCTACCTAACATTGCTGTGAATATTCTTTTGGACATTGAACACTTTTGATACTCATTTGTGCAGTATACAGGCTATCTAACTTTGCACTCGTCTGAGAGCACGTATCTTCTATGTTACATGCGTGACATTTTCTGTATTGAGTGATCCTCAGAGCTCAGTAACCATTTTCCCACAGAGACTCAAATTGCTGTGGGTCTGGATAATATATCTGTTTTTAAGAGGCGGAATCTTTATGCTTATCACTCCATGTCCTTGGGGACTTACTCTATTATATGCATGTCTCATCAATTTGGAATTTGAAATAGCCTGTTAAGGAGTTTATTGCATATCTAAGTGATTCTTATCATCTTGTCTATATTAGGCATTGGGGTGTACACAAACAATTTACCCCTTTTTCATGCAACAGTGTTTCTTTTGGATAGTATTCGTGTCAGGGGTCCTAGCCTATTTTTTAATATTCTTGTACTGTTATCTATTTTTCTTTGTGTCAATTAATAAATTGTTATTTCTTATACGGTATACCTGAGTGCTCCTAGGCGGGTTTCTTTTTTCTTGTTATATATATATATAGATATATATATATATCATGCGATACCGGTTGAAGCACGACATCAGGGGACAGCACTCAGGTAAGTTGATCACAAGTTTTTTGTATTGAAAAAGACACAAAAATCGACGTTTCGGTCCCCCAGTGGGACCTTTCTCAAGGTAGTGTCCCACTGGGAGACCGAAACGTCTGTTTTTGTGTCTTTTTAAATACAAAGAACTTGTGATAAACTTACCTGTCCCTTGATGTCTTGCTTCAACCGGTATCGTATGGTCTATTATTGTGTTATGGGATAAAAACATGTAGAGGTATCAGTACCGTGTTAGCCGAGCTTCAATAATCAAAAAATAAATAGATGATACCGTTCTGTGGCTAACGAAATGCTTTTATTTGTGCGAGCTTTCGAGATACACTGATCTCTTCTTCCGGCGATGTTACATTGAATGAAGCAAGCAAAGGGTATACTTAAAAACAGTGTCTCTTGGAATGTTATCTGTGCTTGTCCCTCCCCTGTGTGTGGATGTGATTTATGGCTAGAGGTGTTAAATGGTACCTGAAAGTTAGTGATGTTAGTGGTGTGTGTGTGTGTGTGTGTGTGTGTGTGTGTGTGTGTGTGTGTGTGTGTGTGTGTGTGTGTGTGTGTGTGTGTGTGTGTGTGTGTGTGTGTGTGTGTGTGTGTGTATGAATGAATATAAATGAATGGAGAGCCCACAGTGTATACAGTGCTTTACAAAAGGTGTGTGTGGAGTGGGAGTTAATATAAATGGTGTGGGTAGGTGTGGAAATCTTCCACCTGACCATCAACCTCAAACTCACCCATTCCCCGGACGAAGTACATTTCCTAGATACCACCATTACTATAAAGAACAACCAACTACAGACTTCTGTATACCGCAAACCTACAGACAGAGCCAACTATTTGAGGGACAACAGCTTCCACCCGACACACACCAAACATGCAACCATCTACAGTCAAGCCATACGATACAACTGGATATGCTCCAACACAGCAGACAGAGACCAGCGGATTAAAGCCTTGAGATCAGATTTTATAAACCGTGGATATCACCACAGAATTGTAGACCAGCAAATTCACAAAGCCACCAGAATACCAAGAAGTGCTCTCCTTGAATACAAACAGAAAGAGAAATGCGACAGGTACCTTTGGAGGTCCCATATAACCCACACCTAGGAGCCCTACGCAAGATCGCAAGGGAACTACAACCCATCCTCCAGGAAGATACAAGACTGCAACAGGTCTTCCCTGAAGCACCCTTATTATCATACAGACAACCTCATAATCTCAAGAATATTATGGTGAGGAGTAAAATATTCAGCAGTACAACTGAATGCGGGACGAAACCATACCAGGACGCAAGATGCAAAACCTGCGCAATGCTCTACACAGCGGACACAATACAAATATTTTTCTCAGTATCATAAAAATATTCTCGGTATCAGAGGGAGTGGCTCAGTGAGTAACGACATTGACTGGCACTGAGAGCTTGAAGCAGGGGAGCCTGGTTCAATTCCCGGTGTCGGCTCCTTGTGACCTTGGGCAAGTCACTTTATCTCCCTCTGCCTCAGGCACCAAAAATGTAGATTGTAAGCTCCACGGGGCAGGGACCTGTGCCTGCAAAAATGTCTCTGTAAAGCGCTGCGTACAACTAGCAGCGCTATACAAGAACATGCTATTATTATTATTAAATACCACACAGGAATCGGGAATACAAAATCAGAGGAAGGTTCACCTGTTCCTCCAGCAATGTCGTGTACCTCATCATGTGCATGAAATGCCCAGGGGGCTGCTACTACATAGGTGAGACGGGGCAGGGGCTAAACAAGAGAATGATCCTGCATCGCCACAGCATCACACATGGAACAAGAGACGGTCCTGTCGGCGAACATTTCTCTGACTCTGGCCATAAGATGAACGATCTGAGGGTTGCCATACTCAAAGGTAATCTTGAAACACCGAAAGAGAGACGGTTGTATGAATACAAATTTATGCAACTGTTCGGGACACTTAGCGGTGGCCTAAACAGAGATCTAAATTTTATGAGTTATTACTGACACACGTGAAATCTCTTCCCATGAGCGCTAAAGGCCATGTCTGTACATACTGTGCTATATGTATGCACGCACAGCTGTCTCTTACACACACTAATACTCCTTCTTTTTCCATCCCTATACACCAATAGGGACCACATAGTGTCTACACACACTTTTAGTTATGCTACAATCTCTCACATTTCCACACCTACCCACACCATTTATATTAACTCCCACTCCACACACACCTTTTGTAAAGCACTGTATACACTGGGCTCTCCATTCATTTATATTCACACAGATACACACACACTTACATCACTAACTTTCAGGTACCATTTAACACCTCTAGCCATAAATCACATCCACACACAAGGGAGGGACAAGCACAGATAACATTCCAAGAGACACTGTTTTTAAGTATACCCTTTGCTTGCTTCATTCATTGTAACATCGCCGGAAGAAGAGATCAGTGTATCTCGAAAGCTCGCACAAATAAAAGCATTTCGTTAGCCACAGAACGGTATCATCTATTTATTTTTTTATTTTATATATATATATATATATATATATTATATATATTATATATATATCATAATTACCAGTCCAAGAACCGGTAAAGGAGACAGCATACAGCAAGGAGTAATCCAAAAGGCAATTGTATTCAAAAACAAACAGTTACATGAACGCCAATGGCTTTCGTGTAACTGTTTTGTTTTTGAATACAATTGCCTTTTGGATTACTCCTTACTGTATGCTGTCTCTTTTACCGGTTCTTGGACTGGTAATTATGCTGTGTGTTTTCCTATGGGATTAGCATCTGCCTTATGCTCTACACAGTGTGCTGACTGTCTCTGCTATACTAATATATATATATATATATATATATAACATACACAAAAATGAATACCGCATCAACAACCAAATAATAAATGCAATGTCTAAACCTATTTTTTTACCAGAAAATAACTGAAAAAATAACAGAAAAATAATCTGCTAGGCGGTGCTAGAGAACGTGGAATAGATAATAGAAACACAGAAATAGAAACCTCTCAAAAGCACTCGGACAAATAATGCAAAATAATAATAGTAATTTATTAACTCAAAATAAGATGAAAAACAAAACACAGCTGACTGAAACCCTGCCTAACTACAGCAAAATAAAATAAATTTACATGAGACAATAAAAAAAGATATAAATAACCCCAAGAAAACTAAACTATCATAAAGAAAACCCAAAACATATAATGAACAAAACCTCAAAAAATAAGACCACTATGGGAACGGAGTACCCATAGTGATCCACAACCGGCCGGTCGTATAGGAGAGATAATGAACAAAAAACCACTGGAAGAAAATAAATAATAAACTTCTAAAGGAAATAAATAAACAGAAAGTGGTTGAATATACCAGGCGTACTATGCCAGTGTACGGGGCACTGTAATAAAAAGACCTATAGGCACGAAACTATACATATAGTACATGACAGCCAAGAAAATAAAAGGTACTTCAGTGACCCAAACACAAGAATTCAATAATGGCATTGTAACAGGGGACTTATCCCTGTTCACAAATGTGCCTCTAATCCAGCAGTGTGGTGGTTAAACTGCTGGTAGCAAATTAACTAACACCACCTGCCTGATTAGAGGTGGTAGAAAAAGCCTGCCTTTGAGACAGGAAGTGACTCCTTAGCTCACTTGTGGGCTGAACTTTGGAGAACACAGATCTCTGGAGATGACCTGTTTTGAGCTCTGTCAAGAAGAAACAGCAGAGCTGATTGCAAGACACCAAATAAGACTTCTAAACCTGGATGCTGATTTTCTGTGCACGCACGGGTGCGGTTCAGGGAGAGCAGAGAAGCTTACTCTACAGCAGCTAACAGATAAGACTTTCATTCTAAAGAGACTTCTTATATCTGCTTATGTCATGCTATGTGTTTGGGGCTGGGAGACCTGCTTAACTAGGAGTTTTGAATTGCATGGGATTTCACTAGAAATACTCCCAAGTGAATTAAGCTTTGTCCCCCCCCCCTGTGTTTGGATGATTTCCTGATGAAAAGGAAAAGGCACAATAAAGCCTTATTATAATTTCACATTATAAAAGCCTCCAATTGTGTACCTCTGTGAACGTCCGTCTACAGGCATATACAGGAGAAAGACCCATACACTAAAAAAACAGTATAATAGCTGCAAGGTGATAATAGTATATATGAAAATACTCAACTCCTGTATGGCAATGATAGCAAGGAAGTCCTGGATAAACGTAACCACGATCACAGAATAATAATTAACATCAAAGGGTATTCACAGCAAATGAAATGTCCAAATAAAGAGGCAGCTGGACCACCCTAGAAGAAGCCTTAGTGGGCGAAACGCGTTGGTGGTACTTTCATGCTGCTGGTCCTGCCTGCTGGCTCTTTATTTGAACATTTCATTTGCTGTGAATACCCTTTCATGTTAATTATTATTCTGTGATCGTGGTTATTGAATACTTGTGTTTGGGTCACTGAAGTACCTTTTATTTTCTTGGCTGTCATGTACTATATGTATAGTTTCATGCCTATAGTTCTTTTTATTACAGTGCCCCGTACACTAGCATAGTATGCCTGGTATATTCAACCACTTTCTGTTTATTTATTTCCTTTAGAAGTTTATTATTTATTTTTTTCTATTGGTTTTTTGTTCATTATCTCTCCTATACGACCGGCCGGTTGTGGATCACTATGGGTACTCCGTTCCCATAGTGGTCTTATTTTTTGAGGTTTTGTTCATTATATGTTTTGGGTTTTCTTTATGATAGTTTAGTTTTCTTGGGGTTATTTATATCTTTTTTTTTATTGTCTCATGTAAATTTATTTTGCTTTAGTTAGGCAGGGTTTCAGTCAGCTGTGTTTTGTTTTTCATCTTATTTTGATTTAATAAATTACTATTATTATTTTGCATTATTTGTCTGAGTGCTTTTTAAAGGTTTATTTTTCTGTGTTTCTACTAATATATATATATATATATATATATATATATATATATATATATATATATATAGATAATAAGACAGCGCCCCTGTCAGTGACACCCAAACTGCTATGATTTGATCTAATGCAGTAAGATGATACACCCAGCACAGATGTCTATTTACAATAAAATATAATCCAAAATGGATTGTGGTGAGGTAACAGTGGATAATTAAGAAAAAAATAATAAAATAAAAAACATAAAATGAAAAATTGTTACTTAATTAACCAAAAATGTAATATATAAAAAAGAAAAAAAATGTATGGCAATGAAAAATTAAAAAAATTGTGAACAAATGTAAAGAACCCAACAAATTATAATAACATATGAAACATGAATGAAAAAACAATGAAAATGAAAAATAAACTGTACTTATATGTCCTTATGAGTCCTTTAACTGAAAAAATAAAGTCCAGGCTGCTTCTCTCTTGGGCTCACCAACCTCCCACGATACCTATTAGAAAAAAAGAAAAGAAAAAGCGCCCGATCCTTGTATAAAATCAGTGATAAAAGGTTTAATTCGCCAAGTAACGACAATTGCCAACTCACACTTTCTCAATAAGTTAAAAGCATTTTATGGGATCAGCCCATGCACCACGCCGACGTCACACTGTCATAGTTCTCCTCCGTCTGCAAGCGGTTGTAATCTCAGCAAGTGGATGTAGATGTTGACGCTGCTGCCGCTCCAAACTCTCTCTGTGGATCCGGAAGGCTGCACACGAGTTCTCCACAGTCGGAGAGCAGAGAGATCCGGAACTGACGTCCTAGCTCTGGTGTCTGAGCTACTCGACAACCGTAAATGCCTCTACCACGTGACCCTACGCGTTTCTTCCGTCTCAGTGGATTTCATCAGGGCTAGGACGTGTTGATTATAGTCTATGTTTATAAAACGTTCTTTAAGTTCATTTACGTGTATAAAGAAGTCGTTTGCCCAGTTCCCATGAATCCTCTTGAACTGTCCAAAAAGAGTGTTTTTCACCAAGTTAGGGTGGTGATTACTTTTAGCATTAAGTTAGCCATTGCACTCCACGGATTTCCTATATGTTTTTGTGTGTATCTTGTTATCCTCAGCAAAAAGCAATAAATCCAGAAACTCTTATCTCCTCATTCCATTTTGATAATTGGAGACCCATGTCATTATTGTTTAGGTGCTTTAGAAAGTTCTCCAACAATGGGGAATATACAATATCTCTTTTCCATATAAGAATGGTATTGTCTATATAGCGTCTCCATAATACTATATTTTGGGGATGGGGGTTATTCTCCCAAATGTACGTGTCCCATGAATAAATTTGCAGAACTGGTGGCTAATTTAGTTCCCATGGCCGTCTCACATGTTTGCAAATAAGACAATCCTCAAATTTGAAAACATTGTGGGTGAGAATAAATTGTATACTGTAAATTATAAAGTCTTTTTGCTCTGGAGCCATAAGGGTCTGGGTATTAGAAAAATATCTGATGGCTTTGATACCTAAAATATGTGAAATGCAGGTGAATATGGCCTGCACATCACACGTAACTCATATGGAATCCTCATTCCAATCAATGATTCATATTCGTCTCAATAATTAAATCGAGTCCTTGAGATGTAATGTTAGACCAGTCACTATATTTTGTAGGTAATAGTCTACATATTCCGAGAGGTTGGTCGTTAGGGACTCTATTCTGAAATGATTGGACGATCCGGAGGGCAGGGCCGTCTTAACAGCATTGTACTCCCCCGTGCAAAGCAGTGCACTGGCCCCTGCCAACTCTGCGCTACAATTCGTAATTTTTCTCCTTCTACCGAGTTAGCGGGAGATTTGAATGTTGAGGCGGGTGATCGGAAAATTAGTGTTAAATTCTGGTGCATAGATTAGCTTTCGGCCCCCGGGCAACTGCCCAGCTTGCCCATGCGTTAAGACGGCACTGCCGGGGGGGGGGGGGGGGGGTCCAGTATTCTTTTGTGGATCTTGGGTAGATGTTAGAACACAGCAATTTTGTGGTGATTCTTTGTTAGGATGACCATATTTTCCTCGGAACAAGACGGCATAAATGTTGCACATGTGCAAACAGCGAGCGTCGATCATTCATAAGCGGCCGACAAGGTCCGGCCAAATACCAGGACCTTTGGCTACATTTCGGGGCATGAGGACAAAAAAATGGACTGTCCCGGCTACACCGGAACAGCTGGTCACCCTATTCTACGTATAGGTATTTAAATTTGTGTTCTGTTAAAATGCCTACTTCCTTTGCTGTTACTAAAAGTCTTTCAGTTTGTCTGTATACACAATGGTAAGCACTTTGGATATTTTACAACAGGTGTGGCCTTATCACATACAATTCTAGAGGCTTCTCTTAGATAATCAGCTTTATTTTGTACTACTAGACCTTCCTCTTGTCAGCCTGTCTAATGACAAAAGCGGGATACTAGTTTAAAAAAAAAAAATTTAAGCTGTGAAGCGCTATGTACATTAATGGCGCTATATAAATAAAGCCATACATACATTAAGGGAGGATTTTTCGGTCTAGTTACGATTAGGCCTAAATCTCGTAAACTTGCCGCAAATACTGTCCAACTCTTTAGTGACTGAGAGCGCAAACATATCGATATGATTCCCCCTATCTTGCACTGCTAGAAAGTATATTTAGATCTCAGTTTGCTGTGAAAGATTTTTGGTTCTCGGGTTATTCATTGAGGATTCTGCACCTGTTGGTGCTATATTCATATCGTAGTTGGTAATATTACTCTCATTTTCTAGATCTATAAGATCTTGTAGAAGTGGCGTATCGTTAGCATCTAGCTTAATTTGTGGGCTTTGTGTATTATTATGTAGAATTAGTATTATTGTAGGTGGTGTTCTATTGGGCAAATAATTACCTGCGTGGTCATATGTATTCCAATTCCCTCTTATGCTGGTATTATGTCTAGGGTGATTTGATCTTTTGTGATCATGCTGTAAAAATCTGGTCTGCATATTGTTTGTGGGCACTTGAGACTTTAACCTGGGCCAATCTCTGTCTATTATGATTATAGTCTATTCTGTCTCTTAAAAAACATTTTTTTTTGTTTGTTAATAATTATGTTTTGTTCCATTTTGTCCAATTTGGACTTCACCGATTGGTCCAAGTCATCTCTTGGTTGTCTTTACAAGAGTCTAATTTGACCTGTATGGTGTCTCTCTTTTTCAAAGATATTTGATAATGAGTTTCATTAAATTCATTGAACATTTATCAAGGATGCCTTCCCATTCAGAATATGTGCAGTGTGACGGTGAAAAAAACAGGCGCTAACACTATTAGTGACTACTTAAAATAAGGTGATGGTATACTATAAATAATAATAGTGCAAATACGTGAATAATAAACGTGACGAAAAATAATGAATTAAAAATACTGAATTAAAAACCCCTGCTCAAACCCATCTGGCAGGGACTGTTTCCTCTGGTCCCCAAATCGTAGAAATGTATTCGCAATCCAGGGGGAGCATAAAAGGGAAATAAAACAAGATAATCTAAGTGCAGACAGTATAATAAAGGGAATAAGATCTGTAGAATTCTTGGCTCCTATGTGCAGCCTACTCACAGGATTTCAGTAATAAACGGGCAACAAAGAGCAGTATTGGATGACAGGAAGAACTTCAGGCTCAGGAGTGATGATATTCTCCAATTACAGCGAGATGAAGGTGCATGTAAAAAGAAATATATCCATAGTGCAGACCAATAGTAAAACGTAATTTTATAATGGTACTAAAAAATGCACACTTACAATAAAAAACGCATATATCACCAAAATGTGATTAAGGAGAATCGATGTGTGCCTGGCTCACCCCCCGCCTCCGTTCAGCGATCGAGTGATAGGACGCCTCTGCGGTCAGCTCTCTGCTTCCTGGTGACTCTGAGGCGTCACGTCACATCCGGTTCATCGCGTTGCGTCACTTCCGGTTTTGGCTTTGGGATTGACAGTCACTAACACTTCGTCACTCCTCCTCTGGGCGGCTCTCACTCAACGCGTTTCGCCAATCAGATGCGTGGCTTTAGTTTTGCATCTTGCATCCTGGCATGGTCTTTTCCCGCATTCAGTTGTATTGTTAAATACTTTACTCCTTATCTTAATTTCTTTGAGATTATGAGGTTGTCTGTATGATGAGGGTATTTCAGGGAAGACATGTTGCAGTCTTGCATTTTCCTGGAGAATGGTTTGTAGTTCCCTGGTGATCTTGAATAGGGCTTCTAGGTGTGGGTTATATGTGACCACAAAAGGTACCCTGTTTCTTGTCTCTTTCTGTATTCAAGGAGATCACTTCTTGGTATTCTGGTGGCTTTGTGGATTTGCTGGTCTACAATTCTGTGGTTGTGTCCACTGTTTATGAAATCCGATCTCAAGGCTGCTATATACTACAAACCTACAGATAGAGACAGCTATCTGAGGGACAACAGCTTCCACCCCACAAACACACTGTACATGGTTGCATGCTTAATCAAGCCATACGATTCAACTGAATATGCTCCGACACAGCAGACAAAAGGCCAGCGGATTAAAGCCTTGAGATCGGATTTTATAAATCGTGGATACAACCACAGAATTGTAGACCAACAAATCCACAAAGCCACCAGAATACCAAGAAGTGATCTCCTTACATACATACATACAGAAAGAAAAGACAAGCGACAGGGTACCTTTGGTGGTCACATACAGATGCAGCGGCCGTTATTCGAACACCACGCGGTGTATACCTCGAAATACCCATGTGATGGCGTGCGATTTCTTCCTACCGTACCGCCTTAAGAAGCGAGTGCAGAAAATGGCATTTTAGTGTTCTGTCTGTTAAACACCTGAAATTGGCACAGTAGCACAGTAATGTACACTTTACAATTCATTCATTTCATTGCACACAATCCATGAAATTCAAACAAAGCAACCGCGATAAACACGTGTGCCTGGGGCGATTGGCCACGTTAATAGCCGGGTGGAGTACAGCAGCGCACACGAAAACGGCGCCGTGATTTGTTCGAATAACGGCCGCTGCATCTGTTTAACCCACCTAGAAGCCCTACGCAAGGTCGCCAGGGAACTACAGCCCATTCTCCAGGAAGATACAAGACTGCAACAGGTCTTCCCTGAAACACCCTTATTATCATACCGACAACCTCATAATCTCAAGGAAATGATGGCGAGAAGTAAAGTATTCCACAATACAACTGAATGCGAGACAAGACCATGCCAGGACGCATGATGCAAAACCTGTGCAATGCTCCACACAGCGGGCATAATACAAATACCACACAGGAATCTGGAGTACAAAGTCAAAGGAAGGTTCACCTGCTCCTCCAGCAGTGTTGTGTATCTTATGTGCATGAAATGCCCAGGGGGGTGCTACTACATAGGTGAGATGGGACAGAGGCTAAACAAGAGAATGAATCTGCATCACATGCGGAACAAGAGACAGTCCTGTCGGCGAACATTTCTCTGACTCTGGCCATAAGATGAACGATCTGAAGGTGGCCATACTTAAAGGTAATCTCACAACACCGAAAGAGCGACGTTGCATCAATACAAATTTATTAAACTTTTCGGGACACTCACCGGTGGACTAAACAGAGACCGCAGCTTCATGAGCCACTACCCTGACACCAGAGAACTCTCCTCCCATGAGTGCTGAAGCCCATGCCTATTAATACTACGCTATATAAATGCACACACACCTGTCTCTTACACATACTGTACACATGTACAATGTAATTCTGTCCCTATATACCAATAGGGACTACATAGTAGCCACACACATGAATAGGAATGCAACATCCTCTTAAATTTTTACACCAACCCACACCATTGTTATACACTCCCCTCTCCACACACACCTTTTGTAGAGCGCTGTTTACTCCGTGGGCGCTTTATTAATTTAATATTTACACACACGCATATATGCATACTCTTACATCACAAATATTCAGGGACCATTTAACACCTTATGTCATAAATCGCATACTGCACAGGGTGGAGGGGTAGGCTTCATCCACAGATAACATTCCAAGCTGTCTTGTTTTAAGTAAGTTTTTGAAGTGGAACTTCTATGCTGGCACCTACCAAATGAAAATTTCCCTTGGAGTAACTCACCTTCATGGTGACAGAAGTGCAGTCCCAGAAGTGACGTCACTGCTGGCAGCTCGGCGCACATGCAGAGGCTTGGCGCGCATGGGCAGGAGCCGGTGATGTAAGCTCGGCGCGCCGACGCAGCACACAGACACACACGCACCACACGCCACAGACAGAGAGCCGCATGCCACAGACAGAGAGCCACAGATACACACATGCCCGCAGGCACTCGCAGATATGCACACACAGGTCGCAGACACTCGCAGATACACACACACTCGCAGATACACACACACTCGCAGATACACACACACTCGCAGATACACACACACTCGCAGATACACACACAATCGCAGATATACACACACTCGCAGATACACACACGCACGCAGCCACTCGCAGATACACGCACGCACGCACGCATATACTCGCAGATACACACGCACGCACGCAGACACGCAGATACACACACACGCACGTAGACATTGTGAACGTTGTAGCCCTTAATATATCCAGTAGTTGCGTCAAGGGGTCATGTCACCAGGTGTTTTGTTATTAGTTTAATATTGATACTTGAATAGTTGTCACTGAGAACATTATGGTGCCAGGGTTAGCCTTGTTCCAGCAGCCAATAGGAAGATGCAGTGGTCATCAGGAGGTGGTGTTGTGATTTTATACACCAATGTTCAAGAGACCCATGTGGCCAAATGTTCAAGAGACCCATTTCCTACGTATATTGTGTTAATTTTATTTTTAATTTATGTACAGTAATATATATAGAATCCACAGAAGCAGCCGGCACTCGACTTGCAAGTAGAAAAAATTGGGTGCTTGTCCCATAAAGCAATAATAAACCATACGATACCGTTTGAAGTACGAGATCAGGAGACAGCACTCTGGTAAATTTGATCACAAGTTTTTGTATTGAAAAAGACACATAAACCGACGTTTCGGTCGCACAGTGGGACCTTTCTCACCCTGTCTCCTGATCTCGTGCTTCAAACGGTATTGTATGGTTCAGTAATATATATATATATATATATATATATATATATATATATATATATATATACAGTGTTCGACAAACCTATACATTTGCTCGCCCCGGGCGAGTGGATTTAACCCCCGGGCGAGTAAATATTGGCCCAAGCAGCACACGTTTGGTACTAGGTGGCGAGTAGATTTTTTTGTGTGGCGAGTAGATTTTTTGGTGATTTGTCAACCACTGTATATATATATATATATATATATATATATAATCTATAAGCTTCGTAGGTATATAACGACTAGATTTACCAGATGTCTTGGACACGTTTGAATATGGGCCGCTTAATACTGATTTCTATCACAGCAGGTTTATGTATGGTTCTGATCATGTAATTGCATAGACTTCAACAGTCTTAAGTCTGTGCATTCTCTGCTTGTCACTATTGTTTAAGGACCTCTACCATTGGTATTTAGTAACCGTTCATTCTTACATAGCACTGGATATGTAGTTAGTGCAGTACAAAATGAAGCACACATTGGTAAAACAAGGAAGTACAAGACATATATGAAAACAGTATGAGGAAGATGTATTGATTCAGAAAACACAGTGTGGAAGGGAGGGAGGAGGGGGGCTGGAGTTTCCTCCCTCTGGCTCGAAGAACAGCCAGGATTGAAACGAGTAAAAGATTCGTACATTTTTGAAGACGATGGAATAATAGAAGTCATTCTATGTATATATTGGGACGTTTTAGATCCTTTACATCTTCTGAAATGGTCATGTTTCTGAGTGTCGATCTATAGTTAAACTGTGACGCGGTTCACCCTGTGCTACATTTATATGTTTGCCATATAAAGCATTTCCAAGTGTACAACATAATTAAAATCATCAATGTATTCCTACCTTTAAAGTGAACACGGTGCTTCCCTAATATGGTATATCCTTGGTTACATGTTCATATTGAATTAAGTGTAGGTCTAATTGTGTTTGCTCTTTCGTGCCTTTCAGTAAATATAGCTTGTAATCCTAATTACTTGTCTTCTAAAATGATGATGTACTCAAAGATTTTGGAAACCCATACAGCTACCACAAATGTGTGTCAGTTCTGTGATATTGGTGTGAGTTTGTGGTAAGCGTTGCATAAAATCAGCCAGACAGACCTGGAAAGACCATGGCCCATATTTACTAAGCAGTCTTCCGCCATTAGACACCTTCCGTGCCAATAGACACCTTACAGCCCATTGAAGCCAAGGGTGCCGTCCAGCGCCAGAAAGTGTCATGGTGGAGGACTGCTTATTACAGGCAGTCCTCGGTTATCCAACGGAATCCGTTCTGGAAGTAGCGTTGGATAGTAAAAAACGTTGGAAAGTGAGTCCCATGTTAATCAGTGGCGGTGAGCGTTGGAAAACGCATTCCGGCGTCGAAAACGTCCCATTGGGTTGCATTGTAAAGCGTTGGATATGCCATTCGTTGTAAAGTGAAACGTTGGATAGCGAGGACTACCTGTAATTGTTAATATGCCCGCTAATGTATCATTTGAATCCCTCACTGTCAGAGGGGCAATGCTTTGTAATGTGTTGCACACCTCTATGGCAATGGAGGGGTTACAGCGTTTTAATTCCATGAAATAGTGGGTTCTGTGAGATAGAAATGCAATGCTGTACCTGGTGTCGCCATATACAGTTGTCCTGAATAGGGTTTTTTTTTGAGGAGGGAAAAAACAACAGATGCTTAAAATCAGTACTTGGTTGATAAACGTGCAATGCCATAACAATTAAATAACTGCTATTTGAAATAATATCTTCATATTGTTTTCATAAAGATACCTTAAAGCTGCCTGGGAGGCATGCGCCAGACTATTGTGGCTGTGAGAATGCTCGCGTGAGCGGGGGATAGATGAGCTGGCTAGGTGCAATCTATGCTTCACTTCTCGGGTGACTAAGGGTTAAGCTTTTTCCCGTTCAGTTCTTGTGCCTTCCCTTTCCATTCACCTCACTAAATTGAGAAGCCGATCAGCAGGAGAGGCGTCACCGTGCTGAACAAGGTCCTCACGCTGCAGCACGTCACCAATCAGAAATGTGGGATTTGTCTTTGTGATTTATAATTACCGAGCTGAAGATTTTGGATCGGCATTCTCTGTTCTTTCGGTTTTGTTTCATGGCACCCTTAATCACTGAAAGTCTAGCCTTGTATAGTAAGTTTTTCTTTAGAGTTCAGTCGTCTGTATTTGTATACACAAATGATCTTTAAAAGCTTCATATCGTGCAGGGAGTCTGCAGCCGTTTTCCATTGTACCCTGTGTCTTTAGCGTACAAAGAAAGCATGCATTTTAATGTAAACGGACAATATCATACCCCAAAAATCAGCCTCTCTGGCATATCCTTCTGCTAATGAATCACGATTGCATTAACTGTTGTCGTTTTAACAGCCCTAATTGATCCATTATGCATCAAGCTTTAATTTTCTGAATAGAAATAGGATTAGCACTCTGTTTTCTATGCACATGTTGTTGTTGTTTCATAGATATGTCCGACAGAAAATTTACATGCACAAGTAGTTGTTAAAAAAAAAAAAAAAGTACATTTGCATTCATTCCTTAGAATGGTTGTTTTTTGTTTGTTTTTTTGTTTTTTGTCTTGAATTTTTTTCAGGTTTTTTTTTTTTTTCTACAACATACAGGAAACAATGTGGCTACAAGAGCTTAATTTATGCTTACGCTTTTACCAACAAATTGTTTGTTAAAAAGAATGCTATTGGAGATTTAAATCAATATACAGAATAATATACAATATTATAAAGACCGTTAAGTCATATTTCCTTTAAAATAAACGTAACTTAAGTCCTGTGAGATTTTGTTTTTTTAGCTGCGACCTATATTTCAAAGCATATAAGTGCAGTGCAAACTTTGCGGAAATGCGTAATTTGACATTATTCGTAGCCACGGCAGAAAATTAATAAAAAGATCATCCAATGCCATTATGTCCCATGTATAAATATTTAAATAGACAGATAATTTACCTTTTTTTATGATTTGCCAATGATGCTAGCTTCAATTCCTCGTGTCTTCTTTATTTCGTAATTAAACTATTAGTCGGAAGGAAGGAATGCCCACGATGATGATCTTATTCTTGTGCCTGGAATAATAAGGGTAAATATGATAAGTAGTTGTCAATATTAAAGCAGGCTGTACGAAGAAGGCTTTAGGCCTTGTGGTAGGTAGAATGAAACAGCAGATTTGAGTACCACAATCCTCTCTATTACATTTTCAGTAAAATAAAATTACTTGTATATGAAAACATAGCCTTTCCCCAGCTCCCTTTTTTTTTTCCTGATCAGCTGATGAAGAGACTAGCAGCTCGCTGCTTTGCTGGCTTGTTAATTTTGTCCCCACTAACTGTGATTTCCGATAGCCGGCCTGCTGATAGTGGTAAGGTAAATATCCTTTTTTATTGTCGTCTTGAAGATTCGATAGAACTTATATCACAGGCATGTGTAGGTGTGTTACACATGAAAAGCTAGTGTTCTTCGTATTTCTCCGTTCATCTGAGTGCTTAAGGAAAGCTATACCTTTAACTGTTGACAGCCTTGTATGCTGCATGTAATATTAGAATTTAAAGCTTTCAGATTTACAGAACGTGTTCTTTTTTTTTTTTCTCTCTCTTTTTTATCATATTTTTTTTTGCTAGCTGCGGTGTTGTGGGAGATGCTGTTTCAGCCATATGAATATTAATGATACTGTCTCGCTTATTTTTTTTTTTTTTTTAAATTTTAATTCATCAGATGTGCAGCGTCCTTTATGGTGATTGTGCCTGAACGCTAGAAGCCTGATAGAAAATTGACTTTTGATTATTAAGGCCTAGTCTGGAGCTGTCCCTCAGGATTTTCTGCTCATGTTTGTTCTGTGGGTTTAAACGTTGGAAGGATCCATTGGAAACGGTGCTTAAATCCCTGTGACATTTTAAGATGCCAGGTTGAAGGATTTTCTTTTCTCTCTTTTTTTCTGCTCTGCTTTTTTGTTGGCGAAACATTTACAATAGATTTTGTTGACCATACATAGGGAATTATATATGTGATGCGAGCTCTGTTGGATGATCAGCTCGCATGATTGTAAATATTGGCCATGTTTGGTGCTGTGGAAAAGTGAAGGTAATTGCCTTTTGATTAGACCTCTTTTCAGCTGCTGTCAGACTGCTAAACATTTGCATGCAGATAACAATATTTAGATGCACGATAAGTAGATATTTGCATAATACAGTATACATTATTAGAATTGTATGCATGTTTTTTTTTTTTTTTTAATAATATTTGTCCAAGTTGCAGTTAACAAATAATTGAATACATTACTGTACCTTGGTGTAAAACATGGGGGGATGACTAGAATGTGCATGTTTTTCTGTTGTAGCTGTGAAGTACCATTCCTTAGTTTCCCTCTTTTTGTAGTAAATTTTCTTTGTGTCTGTGAGGGATATTATTTCCCTTTTCTCCGCCTCCTTAAAGGGAAAGATGTCCTTTGTGTGTTCAGCTATTGTGAGTTTCGACACCTAGCTTTAGCCCTTTTCCAATTGCTGATTTATTGGACAAATATTTGAACTGCTTGTGTGGGATATGGGCCTGTCTGGATCTCTAGCACTGTTCAATGCTTTAGGTATTTAAGGTGGCATTTCTATCCTAGCCACAATGCTAGAAAGATTCTTTTTTTTTTTTTTAAATGGCATAGTGAACCTATTTTTTTTAATTTTATTATTCCTATAGAAGATTTATTTTGAATAGATTTGCAGCTCATTAACTTATGAAATGTAAGCAATATCGGAACAGTGGGTAGTTTAAAGTCTATTGTTTGGCATTCAGTAGCAGGGATCATACATTCAAGTTCTCAGAAAGTCCTGTCGAGTATATTGTTTTGATGTAGAATGTTTGCGTATTTTTTATTTTTCTGTTTTTATTGTGGTGTTGTGTGTTTTATTGACACAAGTAACTGTAACTGTGCCAAGTGCATTCCAATAATGTTATGTATAACATCTGCATTCTCTGATTAAACAAGTTGCTCTACAGGTTCATCACTCTCCCTTTGGAATACCATAGTATGGTCACGCTCTCTATACCACTAGTAGGGAAACGATGAGAACATCCATGGCATAAACTATAAAGTAATATTGGGCGCATCAGACACTTTATCAAAAGTTAGGATATTGGTAGGTGCGGCACGCGAACCACCTGCTTTGTCATCCATTGCATGTCAGATGGCATTACAAACTGTTATCCTGCCATGTCCTCGTGTGTAAAAGGTCATTGTGCTCAACACCGTGTACCACTCATCCTGATCGAAGTAAAAATAGGGAAGTGGTGCCCTGATTTGCAATGTATTGTAATGCAAACCTAAAGGGGTGAATTATGAAATTCACCGTTTCATAAATGGTTATTTGCCCACTTTTGAGCGTGTGACTGCTGCAGAATTGTGGCATATGTAAATACATCTACACACAAAATGTGTGTGTGCGCGCGTGTGTGGATATAGATATATAGTCTCAAGACGACTCCACAGCACTCTGTATAGACAAAAAGAAAAAAGTATTCCATCACAAACAAAAAATGAGTAAAAATGGGCGACGTTTCAGACCCTTTGTCAAGCTCCTGTTTATATTTTTACAGTTCTGTTACTTGAGCTGAAGTAATAATTTGGGCTATTGAATTCTGAATATAATAAAACATTTTTAATGCTAAGCAAGAGTTGTCCTGATTTGTTCACCCTCTCCAGAAGTTGCATTATACTAAATTTGTCTCTTTACGCCTTTCATTTTTAGTGTGGTAGGTAAAACAAAAAGATTCCTGTGTCATTTGTTTAGTGTGTATTTAAATCACTTTGAGTAAGATTAAATCATAGATGCATTTCAAACTGTAGTCAAACTTGCTTTCATCGTTGATTTGTGTCTGTGTTTATTACATAACATGTATATTTAAGTGTAAGTGTGCATGTATATGTATATATATATATATATATATATTCATATATATTTAAATAAAAAAAGGTGTCACCTAATACTGAAGTACTTATATATATATATATATATATATATATATATATATATATATATATATACACACTGATCTATATACTGGCATACAAAATAAGTGGCATTATGGGTATACACCACAAAGCATTTGCAGATATATCATGTATAGTACATGTACTTAACGAGGTCACTTCTTCTTGTGTTTCTTCAGGCTATCGAGGACGGAAATTTGGAGGAAATGGAAGAGGAAGTACGGCTGAAAAAGCGCAAACGACGAAGACCTGTAGACAAAGATTCTGGTAAAGAGGATGGAGAAAAGGCCAAGAAGAAAAGGGGAAGACCTCCAGCTGAAAAATTGTCCCCAAACCCACCCAAACTAACCAAACAGATGAATGCTATAGTCGATACAGTAATAAACTACAAGGACAGGTAAGTCTTTTGCATTAATTAGATTGTTGTCTCTTTTTCATCCTGCAAAATCCCATTACAAACTTTAATCTTGCCAGCATGTCCTTCAAGATTTTACGATCTTGAAACATACTGATACAAAAGGTAAGGCTGTACCTGCCGCAAGGAATTTTATTTACTGTTCTGAGAGTATATTCTGTAGCTGGCTAAATGTATTCTGTGGGTATTCATCGGACGTTCTCTAAACCACCATGTCACGTACGGCACACTTGTGAGTACATGGCTTGTATATGGGACATGGACTAATACGCACAGCTATCTAGCTGATCCAATCTTCAGCTCCCAAGGTCCCCCAAATGAATATCTCCCCTCAATCCTTCTCTATATACAATTTGTCACAAACGGTACACCTGTGAGCATGGGACTTGTATATGTGACAAGGGTTAATACACTGCTAACTAGCTGACCCACTTTTCATTTTCCACAAAGGTCTCTCAAATGAATAATATATACCCTCACTGTCATAATATTTATCTTTGAGCCGCTACTACCACCAAAGAAATTATCAAAAATATTAATTTGCCTAGTCTCTGGTCCCTGTTTTATTAAGAAAACTATGCACTTAACACACATCTGTTTATAGCCAAATGTGTCCGAAAATGTAAATTACTTTACAAAGCGTGCAACAGTTCAATCAGAGACCATTTTTTTTAAATACATCTATAGTATGAAGGATAAAATTTTTTTTCATTCATTTAAATTCTTTAATTCTAATAAAGGTTCCAACTAATTTAACTTTATTTTCATATTTGTCTTACTTTGAGTCACTCTTTTTTACTGTATAATTGCATGGATGGTAATAATTGGTTCCCAGATTCCTTTTGATTGAGGATTTTGGAAACAACGTACTTTTGACGCATTTTCCTGCATCACTATTTGTGCTATGTACACTTAGAGTTTTAAAGTAATACAGCCCATAAGGGTACCTTCAACACATGATCATCAGCTATGCTGCATAGCTTCTTTTTTATAGTTGCATATAAAAGGTTTTTTTTTTACCGCTCTATCCAAAGGGGTAAACGTTTAATAACCATTTTGAATGAAAAAAAAAAGGATTTAGTCAAAAGGGCTACAAGTAAAATGTTGCCAGCACGGGAATTTTACTATGGTGTGTTCTATATTTCTCCTTGTGCCAATTCATTCGGATCCATGGGACACAGTTGTTCTGTAGGTAGGTTATGCCTGCCATGTGTCATGACAAATGCTTTAATGAACATACCGGTGCCTACCCATACCTGGAACTTGGCAAACCATAGCGGGATCTCTTTATAGTACCTCTGCTACTCTTAACATCAGCTAGACCTATTTTTTTTTTTTTAAGTGCATTATACTTTGCTTGCAAGGAGGGCTGTTGGTCTATTTCTTTCCAGCTCTCATTGATCTGAATGTCGTTCTCTCTCAGCCCAATCGAACTGTAATGGGACATTAATAAACACACAATCCCAGCAAGCTCAAGAAACCCCAAAACGTGTGTGTGTGTGTGTGTGTGTGTGTGTGTGTGTGTGTGTGTGTGTGTGTGTGTGTGTGTGTGTGTGTGTGTGTGTGTGTGTGTGTGTGTGTGTGTGTGTGTGTGTGTGTGTGTGTGTGTGTGTGTGTGTGTGTGTGTGTGTGTGTGTTACTGAGGGTGGCCAAATGTATACAAGAAAAGACAGAAATGCCCAATGCTACATCCAATATGACAAAAAATATATTAGTACAATACTTCAATGCTGATATTCTCATGAATAAGGGTTATTTCGTTCAACCCTTTGGCCAAAGCGTTGTAAGCCTGCAAGGCATAACCAAATTTGCAGAACCTAACACTACCTGCATCATTCTTTCATTATCATTATTAGCCAACTGTTTAATGCATAAGGACCACCTAGCACTATTTTGACACTGCTGTAACTTTACAATTACATTTACTTTGTTTATTAATTCAGATTGTTGTAAAATGTTAGATTTGGAACGGGTGAATCAGTGATATAACTTCATACCCGCTTCCTTTATCCATCTGTGCCTTTTCATATACTTTTATTTTGCATGTTGCCTTGTTGTGGCATACTGTTCAAGTATGGTCTAAAATTTTGAAAAAGTTATTGAACTAACCTTAAAATGTAAAAAAATTATAAAGTACATATTTCCAGAGTGATTGCGTTTACGTTATTACAGCTCCAAAGTACTTTGGTAGGTGGAGCTTGGAAAAATTAAATTATATTTTACTATTATGTTATGACACAGTTACATCTTCATGAATCATTCCTTGTATGGATTTGTTGGGCTTTGGGGAGAAAATTCCATGCCACTTGCAGTGAAAGGTATGACAACAGAAAACTCAACGTGAAGTTCTGGACGATTGACAGTTAGAGGCAGAGAGAGACTCTTGTTTACTACCTATCATTGATTTCATTATAAATAGTTATACATTGGATGAAAGCATTTTAGGTCTCGGTTATACTAAGACCCAGGAGCGTGACTATTGAGCCCCTCCTAGTTTTCCAATTTGGTAATAGATCACAAATGTAATTTGTGCCATTGTCCAAAATGGCGCATAAAGTACATGCCGTGTCTATATAAGTAAACATATCACAGACTTGTCATAGTATTCGATGGTAGCAGAATGACACCGACTGCTATACTGTTTAATTCTATAGTGATTAGTGACCCATGTCAGATCTCATAATGGATTTAGTCAGGAATTACCAATATGTACGCAATATGTGCATGAACTGTTTTTAACTTTTCAATACATGATCTTATGCATATAAACAACAAAAAAAAACAAAGCATAGCCTTGAATACATTGATTGTTTGGAAGAATGCTTGAAGAGAAAACAAACTTCCCTTTCTTTTATTGGCAATAAAAACTTTGATTTTCTTTATTGGCATTAAAAAGAAAATATTTAATGAAGGGAACATTGACTAAAATACACCTAGTATACCATGCACAGGCTATGTTACATGTTATACACAGACCATGGCTAACTAAAGAAAACGTTCTCACTGATGCCTAAAGAATAGATGGCAATGGATATTTCTAATTCTTACTGACTTTCCCAGTTTAATGCCTTGAATGCAAAATTCTAGATAAAATTCACAGAAGATAGAAATTAAAAAGTAATATCATAGTTGCTGTCATCAAAGTAGATGAGTGTACAGATTATTCACTAAAAGTAAATGTTTCTATTCTTGAAAAATGGGGGAAAATTCAGTTTTTGATGCACTCAATTATACCAAGTGTGGGCTAAGAACAAAAATAGTATTTTAGTATAGTAATAGTCCAGTGGCGAGAAAAAGTTTGTGAACCCTTTAGGATTTTCACACATTTTAAACCTAAAATGTTATTAGATCTTAATCGAAGTCCTAATAATAGATAAAGATAACCTGATCAAACAAATGACACAAAAACATGATACAGTTTCAACATTTATTTATCCACAAATGATTCAACATTCAATATCCATGTGTGAAAAAGTATGTGAACCTTTAGATCAGCACCTGGTGACACCCCCTTGAGCAGCAATAAATTCAACTAAGTCTTTCCTGTAACAGCTGGTCAGTCTCTTACATTGGTTTTGAGGAATTTTGGCCCATTCCTCCTTACAGAACGGCTTCAACTCGGTGACATTTGAAGCTTCTTTGCATGGAGAGCACACCTCAGGTCCCACCACAACATTTCGATGGGGTTTAGGTCTGGACTTTGACTAGGCCATTCTAAAATGCGGAATTTCTTCTTCTGCGGCCATTCTTCTGTAGATCTGCTTGTATGTCTTGTATGCATATTGACTTGAATGACAGTTAATGCCAGATTGAGATGTGGCAACCTCCCCTTAAGTCTTTACCAACTAAAGCAGGTAGACATTGTATGCATTGTTATACTTGCAGCTACTGAATCTTTAAAACTATTTTACAAATGTTATATGTGAGAACTAAGTGGGACTGCACTCTTAAAGTAAAGTGGTCACGCTGAGTGCAACCCACTGATAAAGTACTTCTGTGATTGGCAGGGTTGAATTGGAATACTTTAACTGCACAGTTTTATTTTTTTGTACAGGAGAATTGTTTCACATTTTCGCAGGGTGAGCCCTAATAAAATGTTCTTTTGTCATAAAAATAAATGTTGTATGAGAACCAATCTTATATAACTGGCTTCTACCTAAATTGGGAGCATTGTAAAAACATTTTTTTATATATAACAAAAGAAGGGTAACCGGCGCCAAATGAGTTAAATTCAAACCAATTGTGGTGTAAAAGTCCAAAGGAAGTCCTTGGGACGATGGGATGTGATGATTCTCGCCTCGAACGAAATATATGTGGAAGAAAGAAAAGACAAACAGATAATGGTGCAGTAAATTAACACTGGGGGGGTGAGTGAACACTATCAACACAGGACACACAAGACAAACAAACACTAAACACTAGCACGGCCTATATAATAAAAGAAAAGCAATTTATTTGGGGTGTGGAGGGTGCATAACCGCATCCGGAGGGGTAAAATTACAACCCTACTCACAAGATGCTGGCAGGGTAAAGGCAGCGAGCTGGATGCATACAGCTGGGCTCACAAAGATGGCGACCGGAGCACTCTGATCAACGTCCACACGTGACCGGAATGGAAGGCAGGTCGCTCGAATGACGGGGTCTCTAGGCGGACGTGACGTCACCTCCGCTGTGGTCCCACCTTAGGCACGCTCTCTCCAGTCCTCCTCAGCAACCGTGATCCCGCAAAACGGTTTAGGCACTTGGAAACTGCAGATTTCTCCTCTTGGGACTGCAGATTTCCACCACAGTGAAAACACTTCTAAAACACGAAACTTCCCTTCCAAAGAGACATAGGTTAACACAGATACACAGCAAGCTCAAACTCCCACACCCACCACGCTCAGTAGCTCTCTGGTTGACATAAATATATATTCACTTTGTGGTGGGTGTGGGAGTTTGAGCTTGCTGGGTATCTGTGTTAACCTATGTCTCTTTGGAGGCTGTGGCACCTCCCCCCAGAGCTCACTCCTCCTCCTTCACCCTTTTAACTTGGAAGGTCATTTCACTTGCTGCAGGAACAAGACCCATTATGGTTTTTTCCCCTCTCACAGAGGTAAAAGGAAAGGTTTCACAGTGTAGTGTAGGACCTGCATTATTTTGGTTATACCTTGACGTTGGTATGCAGGCTTATGACGCCTTTGGCCAAAGGGTAAACTAAATAACCAATTATTATTATTGAAGTATTTTACTTTATATGTTTTGTCAATTGGATGCAGCATTGGGCACCCCCTGTCTCTTGTTATATACAATTGCCACGCTCAGTAGCTCTCTGGTTGACATAAATATATATTCACTTTGTGGTGGGTGTGGGAGTTTGAGCTTGCTGGGTATCTGTGTTAACTTCAGTGGTTAACATGCCTAGTTTTAACCTATTAAACATAAATGCTGTCATCTCATTTGTTCAGTGTGGGCCTGTGTGACACGTTCGCTTTATTGAAGGAGCCCCAGCAGGACTTTGGAAGGGAATAAAGCTTTGAAAAGAACATTCATAAACTGAGGGAAATATGTCTATTGGTAACCGTTGTAAGGGATGACAGAAGGTAGAACAACTAGAGAACAGGTAGTCATGCAAGCCAGAATCTTAATAAATGCATCAATCTCCTCTAAAAGGCATTGATATGCAAGTTGATATTATGATGCAGTAGAGTTGTGGATCTACCGTGACTCATCCCTGGTCCCCTGATATCCAGCGGACCACCAGCTCAGGAGCGGTAAAACATTTATTTATAATCGCATTGATATTGCGCTCTTATCCAGGGCACTGTACATTAGGTAGTAAAACAATGGTGCGGCTACATATTGAACAGTTCATGTGATGGTCCTAGAGTAATTGTTAAGATGTCTTTGTGGTGGGCACGGGTGGGAACATTATGATCAGGCTATGGGTTAGGTGCATTGAGAGCTTGCTTGGTTAGTGGGCAGAGGTTGGAGTCCGGTCTCTGGATTTAGTCTTGTCAGGGGCATGGTGATGGCTCTGATAGCGGGCACAGTAGAGGCGATTGGCGAGGTGGGTGAATTTGGAGGGTTTTGGAAAGACTAGGAAGGTGTGCAGGTTGGGGAGGTCAAGGGCTTTGGGGGAGGTGGGGTGAGAGAAGGGATTGGATAGGAGGTTAACAGGGAATCATGGAATGCGATGGAGAAAAGATTAGTTTTGAGTTGGCTTCTGAAGACTGTTAAGAAGGGGGCAGATTAGATGTGGGGAGGTAGCTTGTTCCAGTGGAGGGGGGGGTCATCGGGAAGAGGCATAGAGGGCTGGGGAACGTGAGGGTTGCTGCAGTCAGGGAGCAAATATGACGGGATGGGGTGTTGTGAGAGATGAGTGCTTCAAGGAAGGGGGCGTGGGGACAACACCATGGAGCAATTTGTAGACCACAGTGAATTTATTTGAAGAGGGAACTTTGTTCAATTGATAGCCAGTGGAGTTGGGAGAGGAAAGGGGTGGTGTGAGTAGAGCGGGGGATATTGGGAAGTGTACAGATGAGGTTGAAAAAGACTTCCGTCCACCAAGTTCAACTATAGGTTGAACTTGGACGGAAGTCTTTTTCAACCTCATCTACTATGTAACTATGTACAGTCTGCAACATTTTGGATTTGATGGAGGCGTAGAAGGGTAGACCAAGGAGAAGGGAGTTACAGTAGTCGAGATGGGTTAGAGATGGGTGAAGTTGAGGGAGTGGGTGAGAAGTTTGGTGAGGAGAGGGAAATTAGTTTACTAATTTTTCTTATGTTTTACAGGTCGTAGCGACAAGTAGTAGTAATGGAGGTGATGTTTTGGGCTAAGACGGGAAAGTTCAAAGGTGAACGCCAAGGTTGCAAGCAGAGGGAGAGGGGGGAAAGATGCTGAGCATTGGGAGGGAGGGGGAAGCTGGAAAGTAAAGGACTTCTTAGCTGGGTTAATTTGTAAGACGTGGGAGGATATCCAGGTGGAAATTGCAGAAAGGCAGACAGAAATACGGGTGAGAATAGTGGGAAGGAGAAGTAGATTTGGATGCATCTGCAAATCAATGGATGTTTAATTCATGGGAGGAGATGAGGTCAAAGAGTGAGGCAGTGTAGTGGGAAAAGAGGAGAGGACCAAGGAAGGAGCTTTGGGGCATGCCCACTTGGAGTCTGGTGGGCTGAGAAGGTAAATTATTGAAGGTGATGGAGTAGGAGCAGTGGGAGAGATAGGATAAGGGCAATCAGAGGGTATGTCATTGATTCCAAGGTTGGTGAGGGTAGAGATGAATGAGGTTATCGGTGTCAAAGGTTGAAGAAAAGTCAATGAGGATGGAGGAGAGTTTGGAGTAGTGAACTTGGGGAACAAAGTTTTTGATGATGAGGAGAGCAGTTTCAGTAGAGTGTGAGGAACGGAAGACAGACTAGACAATGGGAAGGATGGAATGTGTGCGGATGAAGATGGAGTGTGTTTGGAGAAGTATGGAAGGGGGTGAAGGCAAAAGTTGGAGTAGAGGGCAGTGTCGAGAGATGTTTTTGAGGAGAGGGATTACCACAGCAGTTTTGAAGGAGTCTGGGTATTGTCCACTGAATAGGGAGATGTCGAAGGAGGAGAGATACCTGGGGAGGAGTATTATTGAAGGGGGTCAGAAGGTAATGTGGTGTGATGAGAGCGTTTGATGATTGAGGAGATCATCGTCAAAGGTTGGGTGGAAGGGGGGCCTGAGTGGGTCGGGGTTGTGGATGGAGGGGGGGCCGCAGTGGGGAAGGAAGCACAGATGGTTTTTTTCGCAGTAGGAGGCTTAGAGGGCAGAGGGGGGCTTAGGCAAGAGATGAGGAGGGTCGTAGCAGATTGTTTATGGTGAAGAACAGTTGGCGTGGATTAGGTGATGAGGGTGTTACAGTATATTTGTTTTTGCGATTTGAGAGTGGAGTAGGTATTGGAGGGTGGCAATTGAGGATGTGGAATGAAAATATTTCCATGATCTCTTGGCTGTGCGAAGGGAGAAACTGTTTTTTGAGTTGACGGGTAGTTTGGTGGTGGGTCTCACAGGGTGGAGTGGTGCAATTGAGTCAAGGGAGGAGGATACTGCAGAGTTCAGGGTGGATAGGGCAGAGTTCAGTGGGTGAGAGGAAAATGATGTGAGTGGAGGAGGTAAGGGAGGGTGTGTCGGTGGGTTTTGAGATTTCTGCGAAGGGTGGGTCCCCTAAAAAATTGATTTATTCCTATGTCCTGCTGCTATTAAAGGAGATGAGGTTTTTTTATCGGCGGGGGGAGGGGGGTGATGGCTCTAAGGACCCCACAGTTCCCAAAATGCTTAGTGGTGAGAGTAGAGTAGAGTAGAGTTAGAAGGAAGTACTCCTGCTTTAAAAAAAGAAAAAATGTAAATTGTATGCTGCAGGGCCTGGAGATTTTCCAGGCTATAGGCAAAGGGAGACAAATGCAGCACTCTTCTGGTTTTCATAGATACAAAAGTTATTTTATCAAAGATAGACATTTCTTGAGAAAGGTTCATATTTTAGGACTGAAATGTCAGTGAGTTTACATTTACCTAAGGGGAAACAAAAAGGCTGCCAAATATTTTGACAATAAAAAGTTGCAACATAGTTACATAGACTTGTCCAACACGTTAAATTTATGCTAAATGTACAGACCGATACTTATCCTATATTTGTATTTACCATCTGTGGATCCAGAGGAAGGCAAACAAAAAACCCCAGTGAAACGTCATCCAATTATATCTCATAAGGGGAAAAATAATTATTTCCTGACTCCAAATAATCGCAATCATATTTCCCCATGGCTCAACATCCTTCCCATGTTTACTTATTTGGTATATCCCTCTATAGGTTTCCTTTCTAAAAAAAAAAAAAAAAGGCCAACGGTTTTTTTTTTTTGAAGATCTCTACTGCCATCAGTCTCCATGGGTAATGAATTCCACATTTTAACTTCCCTTAATTTCCCTTACTATAAAGAACCCTTTCCTTTGTTGCTGGTGAAATTGCAGTTAGATGTGCTTACATATGTCATAGGCAAGTCTGAGTACCTTGAGTCTGGACAAACAGAGTGAACCCTTCACATGTTTCACAGCCAAATATTTATTTGCGTCTTTATTGGTGAATGTCCGGTAATCCTCAACAGAATAAGTGTAATTTTCACATATGCTATCTCTCTGATCTTTCGGTAGATTTGAATATGTGTATGCACCTTCTGAATAGACATAAGGCACTATATTGAGGGGTATCTGTAATCTGTTTGGAGATAACCTATAGAAGAATGTATCTACCTGGTCAATCTTTATGTTAAGATTCAATGCACCCACCAATACATAAATACAGCCTTTAATGTCGATCGTGAAAAAGGTGCCGTCCTGCGCTCTGGGATGCGTGATCGTGAGCTTGTAGCTTGATGTGGATCTGGGAGGGGTGGAGCAGGGGGAGGATATATGCTCCGTCGGTGAGGCGTATATCTTCGGGATATATTGTAGCTATACTCGGCAGAGGCTGGGGCTGGATCGCGCCAATAGATGCAGCATATAAGGGCAGTGAGAGGTACTAGAGGTGTATACATGGAAATCTTCTTACCTCATATGTGTATCCTCTCGTTCACTCCGAGTCCCGCTGCTGGCTGTCCCGATTCAAGCCGCTCATGGTCGGTAGATCTTCCTCCTTCTTCCGGGTGCTGCCGATGACAACAGCAGATAGAAGTAAACAAAAAACAATCAGGGCACTCGCATGCTGTCCACGGTTAAATGAAAATGGATAACCAGGTACTTCAGGAACAGAAAGGCTTTATTTGGACATACAAAAAAGGATGATTCAGTAAGGAACAGTCCTCCCACGCAAGTGTTGCGCTTTCTCAAGGAGTGAGAAAGCACAACACTTGTGTGAAACGCGTGGGAGGACTGTTCCTTACTGAATCATCCTTTTTTGTATGTCCAAATAAAGCCTTTCTGTTCCTGAAGTACCTGGTTACCCATTTTCATTTAACCGTGGACAGCATGCGAGTGCCCTGATTGTTTTTTGTTTAATGTTGATAGGTATGGGTATATAGCTCACTCCTCCTGCAGCCCTTAAAGGCATGTGTTCACAGACATAGCAAGATGTAATATTAATACTGAGGGCCACCCTATGTGCTAAGTTCAGCAACAAATTTTGCTCCTCTGGTATCCCCAGCTGTCCTAACACACATAAGGATATTAGAATCTGGAACCCTTTCATTTTCGTTCCCCTTTTGTTTAATAGCCAGATTAAAGAAAAAATAACACAAGTAACACCTAATATTAACACAAACAGGATCCACTGATCTGTTTAGTAGTTTCCATTCAGTGTCCTAGGCCAAGTGTTAGTATCTGAAATGTTAAAACATAAGAAAAAATGTAAAGTTAGTATACAATAATTCAGCTGTGTTGAATACATGAAGATTTAAAGTTCTTATTCTTTTGATTCTTCAAAAATAATACTTGTATAAGTGTCTATTAGTTCTTTAAAAACTTGTGTAAATTGTGACGGTGAGGGGGTACCCAGGCTCACAATAAAGGTTAAGCCCACTTGGTTACCCCTGATCCATGTATTGGGGTTCGGGAGGGTCAGCTCTTGAGCCCAGTGTTTGTACATGCATTGTGTAAAATTATGCAACTATAAGGAATGTTCTGTGTTTTAACTTTCCAGGTGTGTCAGCAAGCAGAGATTGCTAGGCTATGAGTTTCAGGGTGGGTTTTGTGGAGATAGTTTTATCAGATTGCGCCTAGGTAGTAGGGATCCAGAGTTGCTGGATACCCCAAAAATGTACCCGGGAATCAGGTCGGAATCCCGGATACATATAGACACAATGCTCCAGTCAAAATCTCGCTAGGACTCCCTGCTTCAGCATAGACCAGAAAGGTAAATGAGGTATAGCGGTGCAACGTATCCCGAGAATGGTAAAGGGGTCCCTAGTATAAGGGGGGTTGTCCAGTTAATGCCCTGATCACCCAGAACCAGGTATAGGGGTTCTGGGGGTGCTCCGATATACATAAGGCTGTGAGGATTTTAAAAGTCTAAGTCAGGTTTACAATGTGTGGGGGATATGGCTAATGGGAATAAAAGTAAAGGTTCTCATTCTATCCCTCATAACCAAAAGACTTAGAAAGTCTAATAGTGTAAAGCATATTTTATTAAACAGGTATGTTTAAAGTGTATAATGCTTGTGCACGGTATATGAGCTGGGGACTTCCAGGTCCACGGTTCCGAAAGACCATGTGGCTACCAAGCTTGGTACCATCAAGTCTGCTCGCATTCCGGACATGAAAGCCTCAGAGGTTGCCAAAATGTGAAAGCCATTTGGGTACCGGAGTTAGGCTCAAGTTCTCACGTCCTGGGATGAATGGAAGTCATTGAACCACCATTTGCCCCAGCCCAGACTGTGAGGAGCCTAACTCAGCGGGTGGCTTCTGCCTGACAAATGGCAGAGGTGCCAGGTTGGCGCATGCCCTTGTCAGAATCTGAATCCACGCTTGCCCAGTTTAGATAGACTGGCAGCGCTCTGATAGGCTGGTAGGATTCTTCCCACTTTTGGATTGGCTGTAGTATTTCATGAGTGAACTCTGAAATACTATAGGAAACCCTCAGCCAATCTGAACGGGAGATTCTAAGCGCGAGAACAGCAGCGGTAAATTTGAAACGACCAAAAGATGCTCTTGGAGAAATAGCAGCAAACCGGCTTCAGCCCACTTTTTGGGGCTAAATTCTGAGAATAGAACGTATCGGTCGCGGCTGGGATTGCAAGCCGAAAACAGTTCCAGGACATTTCGGACCAAGTCCCAGTCAACCTAAAGACTTTGTTTTCTGTTATATTTTACCTAGGAAAGTCTAGTTTTGTTGCCCAGACCCCCAGTAAGTGTGTTTTCTTCTGCATTTTGTAATCCACTGTGTGTATGTCTGTTTCAATGGAGTAAATGACAATTTGTTTTACTATCTTGTTTTACTCAGTGAGTGATCCCGGTAAAAAGGTGTAAATACCTGGTCTCCCGTGACATAAATACTTGTGTAAATGGGTCCTTGATGGGGGAGACCCACGGTGGTGAGCTCCGCAACTTTGACAGCTGTATTTGTTGTAAGCAATACTTGTTATGGGCCCTTCCACCTGAGCTGCAATGCGTGTTTTCTTTTAAACGATTAAACCATCACCCAGTCTTCAGGCTCGAGTAGGTACGCTTTCACATTCTTGAATGTAAACTGTACAACTTTGACCTGTGCATGGAGAGACTACAAAAATATATTAGTTGTATACAATACTTGCTAATTGTTTCATTACAAATAACATGGCCCTTAGTTAGTTCCTTTGAACTACTAATAGTCATACATTTTCCATAAGTGTCTCCTAGAGAGATAATTTATGTTCCTCTGTCTGAGTAAATATTATTTGGTAATCTATGCCTAGGAATAAATTCCTATAACAATTTATTTACCACTGTCTTGGCATCTGCATATAGACAGGGGGAGACCATAACCCATCCTGGGAAAATACAAATCATTACTAATACATATTGAAAATACAAACTCCTGAGTAACTCAATAAAATGGATCTGTAGATTACCAAAAGAGCCTCATGGGCAAAAATAATTTATCTGCGAGGGCTTGATAGCTTTGCCTACGTTATATTGTCTGCAAATGGCACACTGTTCCCATAAGTCCGTTTCCAATCACGGGAAAAAATTCTATTAATTAAGTAAATCATGTGCCATGTGAACAGTACAAGGACAATGGCAATGCCAGGTGACCATTGAGCCCTGTCCAAAACATACCAATCAGCTTCATAATACAACAAATTCTGTGAAATAGGATCTTTGAGATTTATATATTATGCAGCGATTTTTAACAATAGCTACTGCTTATGGTAAAAATACATCTTTAACATATATGGCATAGACAATGAGGAAACCTTCAGATCTAATTTATAAAAAAATCCGAACCCTTGGGTAGGAAATTTGCTTTAAAACCTCATGCTGGGAACAAACATAATTTGACACAAAATTATCCGCTGTCTCTCTCCGACAGGAACCATCAAAATACCAAATAAAATCTGGATGGCTCAAAGATACATTCTTCAAAAGGAAAGGTTATAGATGAGGATTCAAAGTGGGACACCTTTCTAGAGAAAATGGTCAAAAGTTATAAAATACATCACGTATTCAGTTAAATTTACAGTTGACAAATGATTTTGTAAAGAACTCCACACTAATTCCCTGAACGGTACTCTTTGTGAAGCACTGAGTACACTGCTGGCGCTATACAAATAAAGACATACCTACTCAGTATTATTCTATTTAATTAATAAAATAATTTCTGAACCTGTGGCACACTTTTGGGCGTACAGCCAACTTTCTGGGCGTTCTGCCAAATGTCCTTGGGCAAGACAGAATTTTTATTATTTGCTGAAGAGCAGTGTTCTCAGAACAGAAAAACATGAAAATTTGAGCAGCTCAGAAATTAAAATGAAGCTTTTCCTACAGCCGAATGTAGGCTAAATTTTCCATAGCATCCCAAAATAAAATAAAAAATAAAAACCCTGGGACATTGTCAGGGGGCAAGACACCCTTAACATATTAACATATAATTTAAACAGTGTGCATGTGAGCTTTTACCAGCATCTTAAAAAAAAATCCCAAACATATCCTAATCAGAACAAATAAAATGTAAATGTATTTACTGGTTACACACAAACAAAAAACATAACACAAAGACAAAACAAACAGAATTTCACACTTCTCTCATACACAGGCAACCAACTTTACAAAACTAACAAGAAAACACATATTTCTCACCTATTCTAATAATAAAGCAAAACAGTTTGATCCTGCAAACGAAGTTAATAAAAATGGCCTTCTCTTTCCCCATATTATAACAAAACTTCTTTTAAAACTAATTTGACGCTACTGAGCTTCTAGTAAACTTTCATGTATGGAATGTGTTCTGCCCATTATTTATGTATAATGTGTTCACCTGATTCTGTCTCTCTCCTAAATTGAGGGGGAAAGAATGTAATTCTGGTTAAGGGAACAAATCGCTTGACCAGTATGATAAATACCCTTATTTTTTTCCAGTGACCGGGCTGATTACAAAAATGGTCAAAATCAAATGATCTTCCTGAATTTGCCTTTTTTTTTTTTTTTTTCCTCCTCTCTCCACGGACACCTAAACTCTCCTCTGCCCACTGTTGATTAGTTTGTGTTGTAGTGGGGGTGTACACCATTAAAAATTAAACTTCATCTTGAGCAATTAATTATATTCTTATTTTTGTAAAAAAAAACTTGCAAGTTTCTGGATGGTAATTTTGTATACATATAATAAGCCGACATTCCTATTATTCAATTCTCACACACGACTTGCACTCAGGTAGGATTCACTCAGGTAAAATTCATTAGCATTTTCAGGTCCGTTTTTACAGCTCTTGTCAAGGGCACAACAATTAATTGACAGCACCGAGACTACTTCTGTATCAGAACCTGACTCATAGCCACTTATTGCTGTGTGGAAAGGATAAGGTTATTTCCACAGACACTGATTACTCAAACAATCAACCCTTTTTGACATATTTATACCTGAAAATATAATCAAACGTTTTGTGGAAAAACACTAATTTCCCCTACCTTGAACCTATACCTAGGGCGTGTTCCCCACTGAGATTCACAATGCATGAGACTTCCTGAGCTTCTCAATCCAGGCGGGGAAGACCCATCTTGGGAAGCCACACTTCGGACTATCCCGACTATCTTAGGCAAAAATAATTTGTTGAGAATAATGAGGGGCACCGATGGACTTTGAGACATTGTCAGTGCTAGAAGAACAAGAAAAAAAATACCTGGGCGCTACCTCGCTGTAGATAAAATAGATCCAGAAAGATACTACCTTTAGGGGTTCGTGGGATACCCCTAAAACTGAAGTCTCGTCCTGAGGCTCAACTCCACCAGGATCTATCCAGGACCCTCAATACATGCAAACATAAACAAAAAATAGGTGAGCACGGGGTGAACAATAAATTATAAAATATGATTCTATCTCAGACAATCTACATAGTGTGGTGAATAACACAGGGGAAATTCATCCAGAGTGATACTTTCAATTGCTGTTTTACCAAGCTCAGTGCTCAAGGGGTAGAATTCCCCCAGTCAAAGCACTAATGCTGGTAGTGGAGACCGAACAACAATCTATAGATATAGATGTGGTGTTATATATATATATATATATATATATATATATATATATATATATATATATAGATGTTATTCACACGGCCCTGTGTGAGTAATAGGTCTGTCAAAGGTATCTTTTGTTTGGGCCCCTCGCTATTTTGTTTTTTTCTGGGGTTCTTTATCAGTTATTTGCTGGTTTAGGGATCAACAGGGCAGGCTTTCTTGCAGTTTTTAGATTTTGACCAGCTGGTCATTAACTTCTGTACCCAGAGTGATCTGTATTAGAAGTTATATCTCCTGCATTATTTGCCATCTCAGTTTTTGCATCCCTGTACTGCTGTCTATAATTTTGGGTTCATATTCTTATTGTCTATAGGAGACATTTGTTTGGTCTGTTTTCATGTTTGTCATTTTGGTTTTCTATGTTGTGTTTGATGTAGACTCATAATAAATTTGTATTTTGGTTATTACATGTGTGTGCATCTGATTGCATTATTTATTAGATATGTCTAAGTGCTTCTTATTGGGTTTCTTGTGTCTTTTTGTGTGTTATATTATTCCTGCCCCTTAGCACTGCCAGTCCCGTTCATTTGGGAGACTTTGTGGCTTGTGACATTATCATATTTGACGGATATGAAAAAAGAAAGAAAAAACAGGCGCACACCTAGTGCATTAACGTAATAAAATTTATATTATAGGAACATAAAATCAAACAAATGCCCACTCACAAGAGCACTGCAAATTAAAGCATTTATGAGATTGGCTCTCATGTGCCAGCAACGTGGTCCTCTCGGTTCGGCTCGAGGCAGCAGCGTCCTCCCGTGACCATCCTTCGTATAGCCGGAAGTGGAATTCCTCCTATTGAGTGCTCGGCGAAATGAGTCCCTCCGGGAACCAGCAACTGGAAATCCTCTGTGCCGGTAGCAGAATCGCGGGAGACACAGGAGCTTGCGTCTCACATCCAATGGCAGCAATGTTCATGGGCAAATGACGACCACAATCAGACCACGCCCTACGCGTTTCATCATCGATACGACGGAGGGACACGGGAGGACGCTGCTGCTTCGAGCCGGACCGAGAGGACCGCGTTGCTGGCACATGAGAGCCAATCTCATAAATGCTTTAATTTGCAGTACTCTTGTGAGTGGGCATTTGTTTTATTTTATGTTCCTATAATATATATTTTATTACGTTAATGCACTAGGTGTGCGCCTGTTTTTTTCTTTTTTCACATACACTGGCGACACACTTTATTCGAGCTCGGCTAGTCCCACGAATTCGGGTATACTCGGGTGTATTGAGGTTTGTGACTGTTTTCTGCCCGAGTGCATTGGGTTATTTTCCAGGCAGGGATTGAAGCATTTTATTCCTGCTGGCTGCAATACTGCACAGTATATATATATATACTGCATTACAATTCATGAATTTATGCCATCTGGTAGACACGCGAAGCATTGCAGCTTATTAAATCCTAATCATTATCATTTAACAGATCAGCCGCCCGTCAGCCAGGCATGAACCCAGGCTGGGAAGGCAAACGCAACGGGGCTTGTCAGAGGTGAGGAGCGGTGCATTCCAGGTATCTGCCAGGTACATACTGGGTATTTGCTAGAATAAAGTGTGTCGGTGCAGTATAGAGGTTACTCACACGGCCGTGTGAGTAATAGATCTGTCAAAGGTATCTTTTCTTTGGGCCCCTCTGTATGGTGCCGTTGATCTGGTCATGGTTCCCCCTCGGTGTCCCTGTCTTAAGGTGTGGTCCTCACACTGTGGTTGGTAGGTGCAGAGATAACCAAATTCAGTGTAATTTATTCAATTTATTACATATAAAATGGTAACTCTACACTTACATAAAGTAACGGCCGCATTGGTGCCGGCAGAATCCGTATTGGCGTTCGAAACAAGTTTAGTTCCCGCGTCCGGATTCCAGGGCTTGGACGGTACCTACGGTGGCCGCTTGCGATAAATCCAAGAGCGATCTTTCCCTTCTCTCTCTCTTCCCTTTCTTATCGCCTCTTCTCTGTGATCTCTCTCTTCTATTTTCCCACAATGGTCTAGATCTCAATTCCTGTTCATAGTGTCTATATGGGCCATGATATTCCCTCCTCTGATATTCTCTATGTTCCCCATTCCTATATTGCCTTCTTCCTTCCCTCTCGTGATATGGTCTATCCTGATGGTGGGTCCTATAGTGTTGGTCCCTTTCATGATATGAAACTCTTGTTTATTCATTTCTTTTGTTTGGGAGAGGGAGTGGTTCAGTGAGTAAAAGACACTGACTAGCACTGAGAGTTTGAAGCAGGGGAGCCTGGTTCAATTCCCGGTGTTGGCTCCTTGTGACCTTGGGCAAGTCACTTTATCTCCCTGTGCCTCAGGCACAAAAAAAAACATAGATTGTAAGCTCCACAGGCAGGGACTGTGCCTGCAAAATGTCTCTGTAAAGCGCTACGTATAACTAGCAGCGCTATACAAAAACATGCTATTGTTATTATTATTATTATTTGGTCTCAGAGATTTTTTCTTTTGAAAGTTAGTGATGGTGGGGGAGATTCTCCTACTAACCCCAGGTTCTTCCTCTCTCTCTCTCTCTCTCTCTCTCTCTCTCTCTCTCTCTCTCTCTCTCTCTCTCTCTCTCTTATAAAGCTAGTAGATCTAATTCTGCCTCTTTGGGTGTGTTGTCTTGCCTCTCTACCTATTGCTGTTCCACTAGTGAAGTTACTTTTATCCCATTTTCTGTGATTTCCCCACCCTTTTAGTAATTAGGATGCTTGTCTCAAGACTATTTATTTCTTCTGATCGTGCCTTATTCCGACTATTGAAGGTGGGGCATTTTGTGAGGGGCTCTAATTTCCCTTTTATCGTATTGATTTCCTCATCTAGATTTTTGAGGGTAAGTTTATGGTGTTTAATTAATAATTTAATTAATTCTAAACTGCATGTGTCCAGAATCTTCTTCCACATGCAGTTTGCTACAATTTCTTCCAAATCGAAGGATGCCTTTTTGAAGACCCTTAGTCCTCGGGGTATCCTCCCTACCTTCACATATTCCTCTAGATATATTGTCAGTGCCAGTCAGTATGCACTCATATTTGGTTAATCTGGCATTAGGAATTTGGGTTGTGTTTCTTTTTTATATTTTGGATTGGCAAAATTATAATTTCTACTTATTACCTTTATGCCTTTTTCCAGGCAATGCCTGTAACAAAATTTAAAGAGTCCTATTTCAGAAGTCTCTCCCTCTGTCACCATTGTTCTGATAACGGTCATTCTGGTTAATTCTCCGGTTATCTCTCCTATATATATCTCCTAAATGTCCTGACTTTCTACAATTATAACATTTCCGTCCTCTGTCTTGGTCCCTTTTATTGAATCTATTCTGAGAATTGAACATAGGTTCTTTAGCAGTTGTATCTTGTGAATAAAACACTGTCTGAGCTTGTACTAATTTAACACTTTCCTTTGCTAACTTGTCTTCCTGATTTTTTTCCTTTGCTTCCTTACAGTGCTGCATGTGTTCTGCAACTGTCACAACTTCAGCAAGGGTGTTATGTTCCCAGCCAATACATATAATCTGTACTTGCATCCCTATTTGTATTGTATGTACAGGCATACCCCGGTTTAAGGACACTCACTTTAAGTACACTCGCGAGTAAGGACATATCGCCCAATAGGCAAATGGCAGCTCACGTATGCGCCTGTCAGTACGTCCTGAACTGATCCGCACTCCTGCTCTGCCTCGCCTGCTCAAACTAAAGCTTTTTTGTGTCCTGGCAGGCGAGGCAGTGAGCGCGCTTTGGGGGTGGGGCGAGGCGGAGCTAGTCCCTCGCTTCCATTGGATGTGAGCGGTCACGTGACCGCTCCTCTGCTCCCCTGAGCGGCAAATTTTAAATTTGTCTGTCTCCTCAGAATTTCTCAGCCTCCGCACGCATGCGGAAGCAGCTGCTAAAGCCGCGCTGATGACAGATGCACGGGGTAAGTGCATCCGCTCAGCACGGCTCAGCACGCCTGCTGTATTATGTCCCAGGCCTTAACCCCAGCGTCTCGCTTTTTTCACTGCTGCTGTGGGGGAAAGGAAGTCTACCAAAATCTGTATCGTTATCATGGTAAATTTCTTAATTGCCCTATTGTGGGAAATGTGTTGTCATTGTCCATCCTTGCCCTTGTTCTCATAAATATTCTTTTTTATATTTTCATACATTTGTAAGAATGCAGGCGTTGCTGATATTCTTCCTGTTTTACTTCTGTGGTTTCCTTCATTTCCTGTGGCAGTCCTTGGTTGCCATATTTGTTTGTCCCCAAAACACACTTGTTATGGGTTCAGTATACAGTACAAGTAGTGTAAAATGAAGATAGCACAAATTGGATGTAAGAGTGTGGATTTAAAGGACTCTATTCAGTAATGCACATTTAGCAATGCATTAGCTTACCTTTCTAGATAGCTCTCAGCAGCTTTCCAGTACTCATATGGTGAAGTAATGATGCACCACTGTACGGCACATATCTTTCAAGATTCAGATGCATTGCCATGCCAGGGGGGACAACATTTGACATATTTAGGAATCAGCCAGAATTTTTAGCAACTAAAGTTTAGTTTGGGAGGCGTGTGGGGGCTGCTTTCTTGTTCTCCCCTCCCCGTTGGCAGCTCTATGTCAGTCGGTGTGCACTCTGACACACACACGGACACACACACTCCTCCCTCCCCAACCCCCTCAGTCAAAATGTCACAACTCCGCCTCCTGACACAGAGTCATAATTGCAAGCCGGGTTGGGCAGAGTACTGGAGCGCTTCGCCTTGTTCCCCTCCCCTTGCATCTAGCTCCTCCCCGCTGTTAAACTCCCACCACCCCCCCCCCCCCCCCCTCCGGTACACCAGACTAAGTGGCCCAGGGGCAGCACTGGCTGACGAGAGATTAGATAAGATTATACAATCCCTCCACGGCATGTGGCTACTATGGGAACGTTAAGAGTTTGTAAGGAAATATTTATATATTTAATCTAATCGCCTACATGTAACCTATTAAACACACTTGTTCACTTTATTGCTATGTGGGATTGTACATTTATCCGGAATTAAAATATTCATAATTGGCAATTCACACTTAACTTGCCACAGGCCAAAAACCAAGGTATTCCATTACAAAAGTTAATTTCATTAGGTCTTTATGGTCTTGCTGAAGGTTTACTAGGCCATGTCATCTCATTTAGACCTTCTTCCAATGCTTTGTTGTAAGAAGTCTAGCGCCATGCTGAGTCAGGCCGTTTCATGTTGTCATTATCCTTAAAGGACCAGTGAACACATCATGAGGCTACAACTAGTGGCAAGGCAGCAGTAGCCATAACACCACCAGGTGACATTTCCGTGTGCAAGTGCTAATAGGTCTTTATTTTAAATGCAAAACTTTTTTTTGCAGCTCTCATTTTAAAAGTACATTAACACAATCTAAGGGGTGGATTGGCGCTATAAATTGAGTTGGATTGATTGGTTAGATTGGTCATTACTTGAGTCTAGGCGCAAAGTTCATCTTTCCTGTCTTGCCTTCAAATACTTTCTGGGCAAGATACCCGCCTTTCTGAACAAGCTCCTCACCCCTACCACATGCAGCACTTATCATCTGAGATCTGACTCCAAAAGACTGTTCATGGTCCCAAGGTTCAGCAAAGTATCCGGCCGCTCCTCCTTCTCTTAGAGCGCACCCCAAAACTGGAACAATCTACCGGAGACTCTCACAGCCGCCACCCGTCTAAGTTCTTTCAAAACTAAAGCTGTCTCACATTTTAATCTGGTCTGTAACTGTTATACTGTATTCGCCTATAAAATATATTATCTGTAACTGTGCATGCTATGTCTTCTATATAATGTACTGTATAACCCTTTTCACTAATTGTAACTATGTACAGTATTTGTCACCATGTATTTGTCATTATAACTATGCCCAGGGCATACTTGAAAACGAGAGGTAACTCTCAATGTATTACTGCCTGGTAAAACCTTTTTATAAATAAATGTGCTTTTCATTTGCTCAATAGACCCTACAGCAGGGTTGCACAAACTGGGGGTGGGCGGCTGCAGCGTCCAGCTCTTCCCTGAGGCATTTCAATTAAATGCGGGGGGTCCGCGCAAGGCCTCTGCAACCTCAACTTACCGGGGTTCTGCAGTATTTTTGACGCTTCACCATGGCAACACGGCGTCAAATGGCGCCGTGGGGTCATGTTACGTCACATGACCCACGTCGGGTCACATAGAAGGGGGGCGTGAGCACTGGGGCTGTCATACAGGTGAGTGGCAGCTACAAAACTTTGTGCACTACTGCCCTACAGTATTAAAGATACAATCTTTGATTATTTAAGAGCCTTTCTTGATGTCAACATTTTTCAGGGCCTTTTATACTTGTGTACAGTTATCCATTTCTTTAACTCTGCTGAGATGTGGCTTGTCGAGTTTTCACTAATGAATTATATGGAAGAAACACAGACATTGATAGAAGCGAAGGTCCACTTGACCCTGCTCATCTTCTGCTATGGAAAGCAATGGAGCTCTTTTCCTATTCCTGGTTCTCTCCCATATACAGTATAACCCTTTTACTGCCAGAGGGCCAGCACGCTTTGCCATTGCATTGTTTCTCTCCCTAGCAGTTTTGCATTACAGTACTTGTGTATTACCCTCTGCATCCTCTGCTGAAACTCTGATCAGTACATCCAATGATGCACTGTATATATAGGTCTTCCCCTGCTCTCCCCCACACAAAAGAAACTGAGTTCACCTTAAAATTATTTAAAGCAGCCACGCCCTCCCCCAACCCCAGAAGCATACGAGTTCAACTCGTATAATGTTAGTACTGTATCTTGTCCCCAGAGCCTGCCCTGCACTTTCTATTCATTTTTTGTGTGAATCTACCATCTGAGCTTACTGTCGTTACCTTTAGACCACGGTCATTTGAATATCCCAGACACACACTATTTCAAACACTTACTGTATATCTGCTGAAAGAAGCATCAGATTTTTATTTATTTATAAACCTGCTTTGGAAAAGGCAAGAGGAGATCTCTTAAAGTTAAAAACACACAAAAACAATAGCGATCAGAGCAGACGGCTGCTTTAATGCATACTCTGTTCTTTGTCATTTATTGCATGCTTTAAATGAATGAAATCTACAGTTAATAGAAACTAATTATCAACAATCGAAGTGTAGAAGATGCATTAGTTTTAAGCTGAGCTTCCAGTCCTAGTTTAACTTGTAACGATTGTGCTCTCTTTAACATCTTGGTAGGCTGTCCGTGCATAGACAAAGCAATGTGTAACAGCCTGCTCGGGAGTGCGTCTTTGTACATCCTCCTGCCACAAACACTTATGGCCATTAATGCGGTGTCTTCTCTCTGCGGCGGGCATCTTCCTGTTGCCTGGCAACCGTAGTGGCCCTGCAGCACATGCGCTCTTCGTGCAGGCTGGGAACACGGCGAGAATTTAATTCAGTCCTGAGTAAATGGACATTGTCATGTGCGGCCATTTAATGCTTTGCAAATTATGAATTCTAGCTGTGTCGTCCGGAAGACAAAGACATTTTAAACTGGCATTTGCTCGGTGTGAGAGGGAGCTCTAAAAATGAATTACTGTATTAATTAATTAAAATGAGTTGTTGTTTTAATCAGTAAATATAAATAATTTTACATTTGTGTGAATTGCTTATATTAACATTAAAGGAGCAGGTTTTTTTTTTTTAACAAAATGTTTTATATTATATATAATTTGTCTTTTTGCGCATATCAAATAATTACGTTTTGAATACACGAATTGTACGTTGATTGCCAACAGTTAATCACCTTTTTAGTGCTAATGAGACCAGCGATCACATTGTATTGCAGGACCCTCTGACACTGAAGGGGTTAAATGATATCACTATTTTATGGATCTGGTCTTCAGATCGTGTGTGTGTGTGTGTGTGTGTGTGTGTGTGTGTGTGTGTGTGTGTGTGTGTGTGTGTGTGTGTGTGTGTGTGTGTGTGTGTGTGTGTGTGTGTGTGTGTGTGTTAAAAAATATCACTTGTGAGCCCATTCACATGTCTTAGACAGGTCTGCAACCCTGCCTTTCACCATTATCACCTAGCATACAGTGCTTCCACTGCAGCAAGGGATTCTGGGAAAGGACATGCAAATGAGCACACCGTGTCACCTTTTGCCTGAAATCCATTTTTACATAGAACCCTTATACGCTAATACAAATACAAAGAATGTCCCCGGCGCAAATAGTGGTGATGATGATTACAGTACCATATCAAAAGACAGTCCTGGATGAAATGTCAGTCCTGATAGTGGAATGTTACATCAACAAATTTGATGAGGTGAATTTTCTTCCAGGTGTAGTTTCCCAGGTATTGTCTGCAATTACAGATAAAGAAAAAAACACACCATTGCGCAGTATATTAACTCAAGATACCCCAACCAGGAGAAGAATATCCCTACTTACAAGATAGACTCTTGTTCATTCAGGGGAGAGAATCTGTTCCCGGCTCTTTTCCTCCACCTTGATCTCCACGGACCCCCCGTGGTTCCCAAGACGGCTCTCTTCACCGTGATCTGCGTCCTTCCAGGGGCAGCATGCACAGCAACAGCCGTGGTTGGAGAGAATTGAAAAACAGCCTAGTGTACTCCGCATAAATTTTTATTAAACAATACTAAAAAGCAGCAATATATACACTCACATTGTGTGAGGGCAAACGTGCCACTCAAGGATGCCGTCCGCAGCTTGTAACGAGTCAGTGGTATGATGTCCACGAGGTCGCGCGCCGACCGATGACGTCAGTGGCGCAGCGCCCGGAGTGCTCCCCACACCACAAGGTACAACGCGGGTGACGACTGACGACGTGCACTGTACTAGGCTCCTCCCTACGCGTTTCGTGACGCTACGTCACTTCCTCAGGGGATGGAGGAGTCCAGTACACTAGTGCCTTAAGTACATGCAACTAAACTAGTATCTGCCCACAAATGGGCGGTGATAATCTACATCAATTGGCAGAGTAATTAAAGGACCAGAAACAGCTCACTTGTTATGCTACGCTGTTGGGGTCATGCTAGTCCTAACTTATACCCTTCTAACAATGATAAAACAAATTCACTTAAAAAATGCATACTAAAACATTAAAATAGACACTTAATACTGTAATTGAATACTTATATAAAAATATATAAAATGAATATAACATTATTCAAAGATAGATGAAACAGGCAGATTTAGGAATCTTACAAAAAAGATGCCAAGTCAAAATCGATATTTAGACCCAATGGGGACAGGGTTTTTAACACATATATCCAATAACTTTCTCTTTTGGACAACATTCCCAACCTGTCTCCCCACGCCAATTCGGTTTTAGGTGTTCAATACCCATACATATAAGGCCATCAGGAATCTGATTATGTACTAACTTGAAATGATTAGAGACACTGTGCGTCTCGAGGCCCCTCTTAATATTGTATATATGCTCGGCAAATCGCCTCTTGAGGGGTCTCCCAGTACGCCCTATATATTGCAACCCACATGGGCATTGTAGTAAATAAACACAATAATCTGTCTTACAGTTAATAAACGTTTCTATATCGTAGACCGCTCCTGTTGTGTTTGATTTAAAAGTTTTACCCTTAACGCTATTTTTGCACCCAATACATTTGGAGCACGTGTAATAACCTTTAAGGTTATTTAACCATGTGACGTGGCGGTCTCGAAGACCATCAAAGGGACAACTTGGTGACAGCCGGGACTTCAAGTTTTTTGCCCGTCTATATACTATCTTAGGTTTATCCGGGACGATTTCTTTAAGAACTGGGTCCCTCTGAAGTATGCCCCAATGTTTGGTGAGAACCTTTGTTATAGTGGGAGCCAGACCACTGTACTGGGTTACAAAAAATGGGAATGGATCACATTTCTTTATAGTAGTTTTTGATGGATCCTTACATAGAATACTTTTTCTGTCTAATTTGTTTACTTCAGAAATGGCGGAGTCTATATCACACATTTTGTATTCCCGTTCCAGGAACCTATCCCTAAGGTCATTAACCTGCTGTTGGTACACTTTTTCATTCGAGCAGTTCCGCCTTACCCTTAATGCTTGTCCCTTAGGGATGTTCCGGAGCCAATTGGGGTGGTGATGACTTGACGCCAATAAATATGTATTGGCGTCCACATCTTTATTGTATGTTTTCGTCTGAATGGTATCGTTCTCTATATACAGAGAGAGGTCAAGGAAGTTAATAATGGATTTACTTTGATTAAATGTAAATCGCAAGTTTAATTTATTAATATTGAGATATTGCTTGAATGCCTCAAGCTCATCCATAGGCCCCCTCCAGACACACAGCACATCATCGATGTATCTCTTCCAAAGCACCAGGTTTGCACCAAATGGGTTGGAGGTCTATATGTTGTCCTCCCATATGGACATGAATAAATTTGCGTAACTTGGAGCAAACCTGGTGCCCATCGCAGTGCCGCATGTCTGGAGGTAAGTCACAATCATGACTGAAATAATTATGGGTTAGGATGAACCTGATCCCATCCAAAATGAATACCCTTAATTTTTCATCCACAGAGTTATCTTTGTCTAAAACCCTCCTAATTGCTTCAAGCCCCATCTTGTGGTCTATTATTGTATATAATGAGACTACGTCGCACGTAACCCAACAGCACTCTTCGGACCAATTTAACTCCTTATAAGCTAATGCTCGCTGTTAACACAGCTTTTAAGCACAGCATGGTAATCAGATGCAAAACCTTAGGCTAGGTCCCCACTGCAGCCGGCGGCGTGCTCCTCGCTTCCTGGCCCTCTTTGTGCTATGACGCGTCAGCCAGCAGGGGCTACAACAAGATCGTGTTCCCGTACGGCGCCGCGTCACATGGTGCACCGGGGAGCCAATGAGGCGGGGAGATCGCCGGCAGCCTTGCATAAACAGGGGAGGGGGGTGGATACACGCACAAAAACCTGTAAAGATTTAAAGGCGTGGCTAAGGAGCCACACAATACACTGCTGCCCTCTATTTGATTAGGAGTTAATAATAATAATTAGGAGTTAAACTGTTTTTTGTTGTTAGCCGAGCAGCATTTCTGCGAGTTATGCGAGTTCGCGTGCCACCCCTCTCCCCCCCCGTCATGGCTGCGCCGCCCCCCCCCCCCCCCTTCATGGCTGCGCACACCCCTCCCCACGCCGAAATACGGAACCTACAGATCGCGGTGAAGCGCCGTGCACGCGACGCAAGGCGGGCAGGCGCGTGCAGTGGGGCCTTAGCCTTAGAAACCACTCACAGACATGTTTCGACCTTAATGGGTTTCATCAGTGTGAGTTGTACTGGCTTTGCAATTTTCATGGCTGTAGGATTTACCATCACATTTTAAGTGATAATGGTGAAAGGCAGGGTTGCAGACCTGCGGGAGGGAGGCAGGCAGCGACTGGGTGGGAGGCAGGCAGCGACTTAGGCAGGCAGCAAGTGGGTGGGAGGCAGGCAGGCAGGCAGCGACTGGGTGGGTGGGAGGTAGGCAGGCAGCGACTTTGCAAGTGAGCTGCGGGGGGGGGGTCAGTGATGATGGAGAGCCGGTGAGTGAGCTGCGGGTAAGGTGGGGGGGTCATTGATGAGGGGGAGCCGGCGAGTGAGGAGGGGTTATTGATGAGGGGGGGCGGCGGGTGAGCTGCGGGGGTGGTTCAGTGATGAGGGAGAGCCAGGATTAGTTACTCGCTTTCCAACTGGTTACCACGTCTTCAATGGGTGCAACTTGGTGCTTTTCCTCATTTAGAATAAACACCAACTGATCTGGGGGTGTTGGTGGTGTGGGGAGCCGGTGGTTGATGGTGGGGGGGGGGGGGGCGGCGGTTGCCTGTCAGCTGAGGGTATGGGGGGGTGATGCCGGCGAGTGAGCTGCAGTCACTGATTTTGTGCGCAGGGGTGTGAGGCAGCCGGTGCCTGGCTGTGAGGAGGCGATGTGAGGGCTCGTGCTGGTTGCTGTTTACTGCGTTGCCTGTGTGTGCGGCGGGTGGCTGGTGACGGCGGATGCACAGTGACGTATCACCACCTGCCAATATATATATCCTGGTTTATCCCCTGCACTGCTTTACCAAAACAATAGAGTAACCGTATAAGTCTTTGCTTGGTATTTATACTTTTATATTGGTCCGGTTTATTAACCCATCACAATCACAAGAAACTAACCTGTTTTCCTAGGTGAGTGCTTTTTTTAATCAAAGTATTACTACAGCAAAGCAAAAATCTGCAGTTCCGTTCAGCAAGGTATTAGAGTCGAAATAAAGGGAAAATACTCATTCACATATCTTGTATACACTTGTTAAAAGCCAAAAAGCAAAAATCCAGGCACTCAGGTGTTGGTGTTGGGGCGACTGCAATTTGTAGACATACAGTATGTAGTATGTTGACTCTACAACCCTTAAAAACGTAGCTGTGGGCCACTACTTTATATATATTTTTTCCAGTGGGCAACTCAAAATTGGATTTCTCTTTGCACGGCTGTGATCACATTTTGTTACAGAATATACAGCCGGATATTTGTATGATTATTGTTTTTATTCCAGGTCTTTTTAAGTGAAGATTGGTGGGTGTGTAATTGTTAGACCTATTTAGTTGAGCTTGGGACATGAAAAACGTAAGCATGTTTTTAAAACCCATTTTATTTATTTTCAGCTCTGGACGGCAGCTAAGCGAAGTTTTCATACAGCTTCCTTCTAGAAAAGAATTACCAGAGTATTATGAATTGATCCGCAAGCCTGTTGACTTCAAAAAAATTAAGGTATGATTCCTAGTTATTTATGATGCATGTCTTGTATTAATTAAGTAAAAATCCCCGAAGAACAGGGCATTACTGGCCAAACATACAGAACACCTACAAGCTCATATTGAACCCCCAAAATACCCACAACATATAAGCATATAAGTTTCACAGAGGAGTGCTACTGAGCATGGCGATATATATATTTAAAACCAAAGACATAACATAAAACACAGACAAAGCTCAGTGCACATCCAGAAAAACTTATGTACGGTACAGTGCCTAAATATACATGTATAAATAACTAATAAATAAAATGGCCAATAATGCCCTGGCTGGAAGAGTTGAAGGCCCAAGGCGAAGCCGAGGGTACTTTAACCCAGCCAGGGCATTATTGGCCAGTAATGCCCTGTTCTGAGGAGATTATTACTATTATAGGCTAAATGTAGACTTTTTTCATAAATAAACACTTTTGTGTAGTTATAGAGATTTTTTTTATTAAAATGAAATGGTAAATACATGAATCCACCGCTATATACTCTTACTCTGCAGCTATCTATAGCCACACACTGCCCCGCTCTGTGTACACACAAAGACAGCAGCTGAACACACAACACAGCAGCTCTACACACACACATACTGCTGCTACACACAAACTCTGCTGCTGCTACACACACATACAACACAACAGCACAGCACACACACACACGCTGCTGCTGCTGCTGCTGCTGCTGCTGCTGCTGCTGCTGCTGCTACACCGATAAACACTGCTACTGACACACACACACACACACACACTGGAGCTCTATATACACGCACATGTACACACACACACACAGCAGCTCAACACACACAAACTCTGCTGCTACACGCACATACATCACAACAGCACACCACACACAAACACTGCTGCTGCTGCACCCATAAACACTGCTACTGACACACACACACACACACACACACTAGACCAGGCCTGCACAACTCCAGTCCTCGAGGGCTGCAAACAGGCCAGGTTTTTAGGATATCCCTACTTCAGCACAGCTGGCTCAATTAGTGGCTCAGTATGACTGAGCCACTAATTGAGCCAGCTGTGCTGATTTAGGGATATCCCCTCGAGGCCTGCACTAGACAGACAGAAACTGCAGCCACAAACAAACTGCAGACAGCCACTTACTGAGGTTGAGGTCCCAGTGCGTTCTGTTGCATGCGCGCCCGGCGGGGGGCAACGGGTGCACAGCGCTGCTCTGCTGTCCTGGGAGAGAGGGATCGTTTGCGATGGGAGGTGGCGGTGGGTTTGCAGGGGCTTGGCCATGACCTCACTGGGCTGGTTCGTCCTCATTGGCTGAACTGCCGGTGGGGGCATGGCCACTCCTCTGTCGCAAACTCTGAGTTTAAATTCCCCTGCCTGACTGAAAACCTGTCTGGGGAAAGGTGCGCGACAAGGTAGTAACTGGGACCGGACTGACTGGGAGGGCGGAGCTTGAACGCACAGCGCACACCGAGGCGTGCGCTGTAGAAGGGACTAGGGCCGCCCCTTTACTTTGCAGTCTTGCTCTCTCCCTCCTCTCACACTCTCCCTCCTTCTCTCCCCCTCCCTCTCCAATTCAACTGAATCTGCTCAGCCAGCTCTGTTCACGGAGGGAGGGGGAGAAGTCAACCCGTGGCTGATACTTCCTGACCAATTCCCTGCCCTGTCTGAGAGCTGTTCCTGCCTGCAGACAAATCCCCTGCCCTGTCTCAGAACTTTTCTGAAAGCTGATTGGCTGGAAATCAACACATTGCAAGCAGCAAAAATTCCGGGCATTACTGATTGGTTAAAATTCCCAGCATTATCCATTCAGAAAGCAGGGATTTCAATAATGCCTGGAATTTTACTGCTTTAGCCTATAATATGCTGTGTGTGTGTGTGTGTGTGTGTGTGTGTGTGTGTGTGTGTGTGTGTGTGTGTGTGTGTGTGTGTGTGTGTGTGTGTGTGTGTGTGTGTGTGTGTGTGTGTGTGTGTGTGTTATATATATATATATATATATATATATATATATAACTGTACATAATACCGCGCTCCTCCCTATAGAAGTTTGCTGTTGGTAAAAAGATAGGCCTTACATAAATTTTTTTAAAAAAGAATGATTCCTGCGCTCTTACCAATTAGGCTAAAATAATGATCTCATGAAATAGAGTAATTTTGTTAAACCCTTTGGCCAAATCATTTATAAGCCTTTCATGAGATCATTATTTTATTTTAGCCTAATTGGCAGGAGCGCAGGAATCGTTCTTTTTTTTTTTTATATATATATATATATATATATCTCTCTCTCAAAGACCGTGTTCTGGAATTTCTTTTGTAGTAATAGTTCTAGTGGAATATTTTATTGCTTGCCTTGTGCATATAATATCTTCCAGGTGTGAATAGAGACATGCTGCATGCTTCTTTTTATAGGGTACCATGTTAAAATTGGTACAGTTATTCGTCTGCAATTTTTTTTCCCTACGATTATTGAATGTTCATGTTTTACCAGCTTAAAATGATTAACTTCATAGGAAAACCGTCCGTCTTCTGTACATCAGATATTGGTACAGCTGTACCTGTTTTATATTTGAGATCTCTACATGGGAGCCTGCATCCTCCATACTCATGCGTGTGTTATGAGTCTGCACTATCTATTCGTAAAGGAATGTGTTTATGGCCAAAGGAGGCATGAGAATTACAAGACAACAAGGCACGGGTGCTCAGGAGGGAAAGAAGGGGAAGAATGATGGTTACACGAAGGCCACATTGTTTTCATGTGATTTGCCTTCAGTGACTTCCTAACGTTAAAACTAAAAATGTCAGTAATAAGGTTTGTAATGATACCTAGAGTTTCATTATTCACTTGAACTTCTGGTTTTTTTAACTTTATTATGCGAATCAGTGCATCTGCATAAGACGTTTCTGTGTTAATGTTATTTAGGCGACGGAATCATGCAAAACTTAATTCAAATGGTTGCGTTGTGTATGTTTCATTAATGTATTTATTGCATTATTGTGCCAAACACATTAAATAATGTCTGCACATTCTCAAATATATTTTTTTCTTATGGTATGTCAACTTATTTTGCTAACCTCCTTTTTTCATTAACAGGAAAGGATTCGCAATCACAAATACAGAAGTATTAGTGACCTAGAGAAAGATGTAATGTTACTTTGCCACAATGCTCAAACGTTCAACTTAGAAGGATCACAGGTCAGAGTCATAACGTTTATTGTTACTTTTACTTGTCTGCACTATTGTCATTTTGCTTCATCAGTTAGAATTGATTTACAAAATCTGTTTAGTCTGTCCCATGGAACAGAATGTATTGGAGGTGCAGTGATGCAATACATAAAGGAAAAAAAATCCCCTTTGAATGCATTTGCAGTAAGATATGGTGATTGTAATTCTTAAAACCTTTTATTAGTAATATTAAAACTTATTTAAATAGGACTGGTAGTAATAAGTCCATGACCAATCCTAATAAGCAACAAACTATGCATAAATACTTCAAATCAGGTGAAAAATAAACGGTATACTTAAACGTTGTCCCTTAGTGTATTATATATATACAGCATATGCACTCCTACAATGAAACAAAATAACACTCCTTAGAGTATTTATATAGGACCAGTGATAGGCACCCATTGGGTCCATATAACTTCATTGATGGAAACCGGAACAAATAAAACTTAAATAAATTAGTTATTTAAGTTTTATTTGTTCCTATTTGTCCCTGGTTTGGTTTAATGCCTATTGGTATCTAGTTCTCTGGGTAGTAATTTTTACCCCAGAGTTTGTTAAAAATGTCAGAACACCATCAATTAAGTTATATTGACCCAATGGGTGCCTATCACTGGTCCTATATAAATAGTATAGAATATATAGTCACATTGAGAAATGCTGTTTCCAATGATGGGGTTGTATATTGTAACACCTTTGAGGCCTTTGTGATTCTTGTAAATTACATATTTTTGTTGTATTACATGGTTTTGTAGAGAAAGCAGTGGTACTTTTGGCACAAGAAGGTCGTCCCTGTCGTTGGCACGTAAAATAGTTATTTAATGCACTGAGTTTTACATGCAGCTACAATCGACTGTCTTGTAATTTTTCAGATCTATGAGGATTCCATTGTTCTACAATCCGTATTCAAAAGCGCGAGACAAAAGATTGCTAAGGAGGAAGAGAGTGAAGATGAAAGCAATGATGAGGATGACGAGGAGGAAGATGAAGAGGATGAATCAGAATCGGAGTGTAAGATCTTGCACTGCTTGTATTTAAAAGCTTTATGCCTTCACAATGAATTTGTACAAAGCTGACAAATAATTGCGAGAGTTTGTCAGTCAATGTTTTGTATGTATCAGTTTTGCAGGAAGAAACACCACAAAATGACTATTTTGTAATCCCAAATGTGTTAATATTGAGCTTCCAAAACCAGAACCTTAATCCCCGTCAACCCTTAATCCCTTAATCCCTGGGTGCAATCTCTCCCAAATATGAGCTGGATGGCTGTCACAGTACTATATTTCTATCTGACATTACCATAGTGGATCCCTAGTAGGTGTACCTTCTTTTAGCATGATTCCTCCTTAGTATAGAAAGCAAAAAATGAATGCCGGCAATTTCCCGACTGGTGAGTGAATCAGTGTGCAAAGCTTAATTGCCACCAAAAATGTGTTCACTGACAGGAAAATTTGTATAACCCAAAAAGGGCAATCGTTAGAAAAAATGAATGTTTCAGAAACAGGTTGGTCTTCTGAGTAATGACCAGGAGACCTGCAGGAATCTGCTACCATGGAACTTGTGGATCAGTGAAACGGCAAGAAGCATCCTGTATAACAAGCAGCTACAATACTTAGGAGACCATTCAATATACTGAATTATGTATTGAATAATCCCCTGAGTATACTTATAATATAATTCAGTATTATTTTCTTGTTTGTGATTCTAGGTCACACTGTTTAGGCTATGGCAGGAGTCAAAACAGAATTCAAACCATGTTGGCATGATTTTCATTAGTACATTCTTCGAAATATCTTTTCAAAATATTTTATTGTTTTAAATCTTTTGGAAATCCAATACCCAATTTATGGAGTGAAATACCTTGGAGTTTTGTCTTATAGCTCCTGGCAGGATAATTTCTCAAGCACTAAAGATGTTTGTCACAGTGACTTGTTCCTTATTGTACACTTGGGGCATGGTTTTACAAGGCTATAAACCACAGCTCCTCTTCTTGTTTTACATTTGTTTGAAGTCTGTGCGGCTATAAGTATTGTTGTATCTCCTTCCTGAAAATCTGTCATTTTGTTTGAATTATTTTAACGCATCTAATTGACATCACTAACAGGTCTACTGTATTCAAATTTATGACTGTATAACATACAGCTTCTAATTAATAATCAGCATTGGCTACTGCTGCATAGTGAATCAATAATGGATGTTACAATATAGTTCATCCTAGTCCCTGGGAAATTATTATATGTATGTATAATCTGTATTTATATAACGTCATCCAGGTACATCGTGCTTTACAATACAATTGTGAGGGCTAATTGCTGATATAAGGAGAAGAGTTCTCCAGATCATGACAAGTCTCAATTCTAACTTCAAAAGCATCAAATGGTTTAGTTCCAGCCGCAGTTGGCAAGATGCACATGACTTTTATTGAAGTTGAAACATTCCTTTACGTGACACTTTCTATACAATTTTCAAAGCCAATATAAACTAAACATTGAGTGACCATCTATCTCAATTTCATTATTTCATATGTTTCTCAGTTGTAGTGAAAGGTCTTTATAGATGTTGCTAGTGCACAAGCTTTTGAAGAATTCAAAATACATTTTCTGCGTGACTTTCATGTGCTCTGGGAACAAAAATACAATGCATACTTACAACAAACTTATTGCTATTAAAAAAGGTAGCCCCCCTTTTAAAAAAATTATTAGGTAAAAATACTTATGCCATTTGAAACGTACCAGAATTAGTCATTTGAGATTCTTATTTGAAGTACAGTTTTCAGGATGATGCCATTTTAAAAATGAGTTTCTTTGCTCACTATTATTTTACTCATTACTCTGTGTTCAACAGCAAAATCCGTCAAAGTAAAAATTAAACTGAATAAGAATGACGACAAAACTCGAGACAAAGGAAAGGGAAAGAAACGCCTGAGCCGGGGAAAAGCCAAGCCAGTAGTGAGCGACTATGACAGCGATGACGATCTAGACGACAACGTGAGTTATCATTATGTAAAAAAAAATTTGGTTTAGCCGCTTGTACTTTCAGTTTCAAAGCTTCTTTAAAATTGCGATATACTGTGGTGCCCACGGTTATTCTAACACAAACCAGTGGCAATCGCCAAAAAGACCCAGGTACATGCTGGGTACATGCCTTAAACTTTCCTTAAACTAGCCCCAGCATTTCTGCATTGATTAATGGCCTATCAGATTAACAGCGGGGGTCCCTGGCAGTTACATTCAAACTGAATGGGACTGCCAGGGATCCCTGCTGTGTTAATCCTATGGGTCGTTAGTCAATGCAGAAATGCCTTAAACTAGCCAGGTTACACCCAGCACATACCCAGAATGTAACCGGGCTAGTTTAAGGCAAGCTTTAGAATACTCGTGGTCTCGTCTGTACAAAGTAAGACAAAATCTATACTAGTTTAGAAGCCTTGTGATCTAAAATAGTGCTACATATTTTATAAGGTGGCATTGTGACTATTTATTGTCTATCCATCCATATGACCCCAAACCCCATTGGCGAATGAAGTTAAAATGTAGTAATACCGACAACTGTCGTTTTTAGGAATGTTTTTAAATGGCCAGTAAAATATTTTACATATGACTAACAGGCATCACCTGTAAGTTAGATAAGCCAGAGGTGACTTATTTTTTTAGCGTTTACCCCCTATCTGCAATTCCCCCCCTTGCTCGCGTCCCTTCTTTCTGGCATCAGCAGAGTCATTTGACGTCATTCAACGCGGCGTTTCCATTTGATCCCGCGGTGTCATTTGACTTTGCGTCGTCAGAGGCCTCGTGCTCTCCCCCTGCATTTTATTCAGATGTTATGGGGAAGAGCGCACCCACCCCCCAGTTTGTGCACCGCTGAGATAAGCACCACTTTTGAACGATGACCATGGTCAACTAGTACTATTCAACCAACAAATTAATTCTACTGTTTCTATGCTTCCCAACAAATTAATTCTACTGTTTCTATGCTTCCCAACAAATTAATTCTACTGTTTCTATGCTTCCCAACAAATTAATTCTACTGTTTCTATGCTTCCCTTCGGGCCAAAAATATTCTCACAGCTACTTAAAGAAGTGAATAAGAAAATATTAATACAAATAGGATATGTATTTATTATTTAAATGTACTTATTTCTAACAACCAAATGTAGATCAATATGTTCCGATAGTTATTTATTTCATTAGCGTTCAGAAATGAAATCCAAAATGACACAACAAGCCCCAGATGGATAGGGTGTTATTGATTTACCGTTGCGGTTTCATTTGATAGCTCCATTCTCTACAATTCATGTTTGCAGTACCTTTCCCAGCTGTTTAGCTAGTGCTTTCCATGTGAAAGATTTACAGCAATGTGGCAGGTTTAATCAAGCATAAAAAAGTTTGAGAATCTGAACAAAATTGAAAGTTTAAGAAATATGATCATGATCATTAACGGATATTTATCCCCATCAGTATTGGTCGGACCATTAGCGCTCAGTGGGGTCATCTGTAATGGGCAGTTGAGCCTAGGAAATGCAGTTTTTGTGTCTCACTTTCTTTTTTTTGGTAACCTTTGCAACAGCTGGTGGAGCTCCCATGAAGCCTTTTTTTTGTGTGGCTATTCCTCGGATGTGAACCTATAAACATGTGAGCCCTGCGTCAGATTAAAATGACAGCCAGAGATTTCCATAGTACACGATCCAAAAAAAAAAAAAATCACTTTCATTTTTTTTTTTTTTCTTCGTTAAACACTATATTGTAATAGAAGCTATATTCTCTCTGTAACTGCTGATATGAAATATCAGTGTGTTGTAGATATGCCAAGGTGTGAAGTATTTAAAGTTACCTACCACAGGAATTTAGCTCTGGACAACATTTTGACTAACATGGTGCAATTTTAAATTGTGCTATTTTTATTTATTTTTTGTCTCGCTGTGGTGGTGTAATTTTAAGCTTTTTAAAGTTGACCTTTGTCCCTGTCAAACACGTGCGATTCTGACAATGTATGAGGCCAGTCTAATATTTCTATCTGAAGAAGTAGCCTGCTAAAAATGTTTACATATTTGTGCGAGGTTCGCTCACACAAACTATGACAGACACTTGACATGAAGGGATAAGCAATAAGTGCTTATTGGAAAGAATAACTCTGAGGCATGTTGTGTGCACAAAGAACTACTGTGTTACTTCCCTAGCATTATGTTTGCTGATGTCTTATATTTGTATCTTTCCTAGGATCAATCAGAAGGCAGTGGAAGTGATGACGAGTGATCGGCATAAGACCTGTTTTCTGGGCATATTTCCCCACTTCCCGGTTCCAGACCATTCAAAGCGTTTTTTCTAAAATAAACAATGGGGTTGTTTCTGTACTTTCATCCTCTATAAGTAACGTTAGAATAGTGCCAGACAAACATGATATCATCGTGTAAAAACAAACATCTTTGTAACATATTGTGACCAAAATGGGCCTCCAACATGAAGCAAGTTTTTGAATTTTGATGGAAAACTGTGGATCAATAGATATATTTCTGTGGCTCAAGTTTCACCTGGAAATGGTTTCCCTGTGCCTGTTTCATCATATGTTAAGGTGCAGCTAACAGCATTGCAAAGCTGAAAACATGATATTTTGTAGCAGTGTCAACCTGGACAAACCAATAAAAGCAACTGGGTATTTTATTTTTCGTCAGGCAATTTTTTTTTTTATTTTTTTTTACATTGCTGTTGTTCAGTATTGTTTTTCTTTCATTTGTTTTTGTTTTGTTTTGTTTTTTATCATTGTGGTACATATATGCAACTTTAAGTGCTGATTAACTGCCTTTGGTGCTGGAGGGGCATGCAATGTATTGCTTTGCATGCAGTGGCTCAACTGGCTCACAAGGTGTTAATACGCAGTAGTTATACTCCTCACTTCCTTCCTTCCTCCCACTTTTTTTGTTGTTGATTAAAGCTTGGTGATCTCAAAGTTCTTCTGAAGATTATAAACTATATAGCTATAGTAATCTTTTTCTTTTTTTCTTTTTATATATATATATATACTGTATCTTTTTTTTTTTTTTAGTTCAAATTGTTATGGAAAAAAAGTTTGGTTAAAAATGTTATTGAATGTTGCAAACTCTATATATGATGTAATGGAACACGTATTATTATTATTTTTATTCCTTTCTTCAAACAGACCTTTGATACCAATGTGGATAATCACCATTTCCCTAAAGTGTACTTAATCTTTGCTTTCTTTGCACAATGTCTTTGGTTGCAATTCATTAGCCTGAGGCAAATAAAATTCCAGCAATTTTGAAAAGAAAAAAAAAAAATGTTGTTTGTGCTTTCATAATAAAGTTGATTACCTACCTAAATATTTATCATGCGACAAAAATATAGCGATGTCTACACCAGGGGTCTCCAAACTACGGCCTGGGTGCCACATTAGGCCCGCAGAAACGAGATTTATATATTTTTGCTCATATATAATTTCCCAATGTAAGCACGGCAGCCTTTCTTTGTAATTGTCACATTTCTCTCTTGTTCTGAATCATATCATGCTGATTACCCCAAAAAGATCCAAATAAAACTTATTCATTCATTTATAAAAATGATAAAAATATTTTTTTTTTCCTTTGGCCCACGAAAATGTGTAAAATATTCGTACTGAAAAGTTTGGAAACCACTGCTAAACACTATCAGATGATACATTTACATTGGCATTGTCCAGAAGTAAAAAAAAATAAATACATGGGACACAGGTTTGTGTTGCATCACTGCAAAATATTAGTACAGCGCTGGATTGTCAAAGAAATCAATGTACCATACATGAAATTTGTAATTTCATTATTTTATTTATTTATTTATTTATTTTTTAAACTATCCGTAAATTTAAAAGGTACATTTCTTTTGAACTTGAGGGGGGATTGCTGCTTTAATTCAAAATTAGAATCCATTTTGTACAGTGTTCATTGTAAAACCCTCAATATTTTTTTTTTTTTCAAGTGTTTTTTAAAAACAATTGCGATTTTGTAAAACCTGCATCTAAATACAGCCACGATCACCCTTGCTGTAGAACTATTGCTCTTTATTTTATTCTGGCTATTTCACTGCTGGATTTTCAGACGTAAATTTTCCAAATCCCATCTATGTTATGGAAAAAATAAATTATAAAGATTATAGAAAAATTGCTATTATTACTATATTTTGACAAGTGACTGTCACCTTTGTCATCAATCTTAGCTGGAGTAGTTTAAATGCAATCCTCATGGACTCTTCTGAATAAGTACTATATTTATCAGGAATGGTGTACAAGCCACTATAACATGCCATGTAGAATAACCTCTAAAGGTTCCAATGTAATATGAAAGGGATAGGTGGCTAATTTAAACACTGGCCAGTAAAAAGATATAAGGGGTCTATTCAATGTAGTGCAGTCGCATCGACATGGCGCTACCACGCAGAATCGCCTATTGACTTGAATGGGAGTTTCCATGTGATCGCACTTTATTGAATAAGCTACTTAGTGACTGGAAACTTGCTTTTGTGGTGACATTTACTACTGTGATTTTTCAATATTTCAATATTTCAAGACTTCCAATAACTTCAAAAATAAAAAATTGGGTGGTGGAGTTCAGATTTGCAAAGAAAAAAAGTACCAACTATTTGAAGACTCGAAGGCCGCGCTTATAGTGCCGGTGACGCAACGTCGCCCGAAAACAAATGCATAGTCGCCGCCGCGTGCGCTTATAGTAAGCGCGACGTGGTGACGCGATTTTTGGAAGCCGGGAATATTTGATTTTTCAGGGGCTGTGGCTTCATGTGACAGCCCCTGAACCAATCAATGCTCTGGTCGCACGCTACACCGCCGCAAAGCGAAATACAAATTTCCCTAGCGGCGACGGGTGACGTCGCAGCCGCGGGCACTATACGCGCGGCCTAATGGTTGCATAGCTAAAGAAGTAAGAGATGTATAGTACACAAGGCCAACTTTTCGTAATGCTAAAAATGGTTTTACCAGGGTTACAATGACCTGCTTAGAACTGTGATGGAGGCCAGCAGTGGGAATAAAGGGATTTTTAAATAATGCAGGAAGCTATTCCGAACCATGAAACTGCTCAGCATGCATTTTTCAAGACCCTTTCTCACACTCTGTCTACTTTTTGCATATTTTTGATAAGTCTCTTTGCAGACATGGATACAAGTATCTTTAAATAGTCCTATTCCCCCCCAAATTATCGAGTTGGAGTATCTTTTAAAGTGGTCATTTACTTTAATAGATATTAATTACATTTCCACCGACTATGTAGAACTTTTGTTTCTGCGTGGGAACATTTTTGCCTTCTTATTTGGAGGAATGGAGCACATCTGCAGCATTAAATATCCACATATACTGTAGAAAGAATAGTCAAAGCAATATTACTGCTATTAAGAATACATTTGGATTGAAAGTACTGCATATTTAAAGCTTGTAATGTTAAAAAGAAAATCAGGACTAACTCCAAATGACAAAAACAAATAATGATTTGTTGTGTATGCTTGTTTTTGTTGAGTCCAAAGATAGTTTGACCAGAAACAAATGTAAGACTGATCAATTATAATTCAATCTGATAAACACTATTGAGATAATTATGATGTGGTTTGATAAAAAAATAAAGCCTTCAAGCTGTAATTCCTCCCAGCACCAACCTAAAACAGCCATGATATTTGTAACGGGTTAAGTATTTGTTTCCTCAGTTGAGATATAAAATGTAATTAGAATATACAATTTTCATAATCCGGGGGTAAATGGACAGTCATGCGAGGGTGTCGTACCTTGTGATTATGACATTAAAAAGTGTATAGTCTTGTGGTTTAGTTATCCAGACCTCCCCCATCCAGACTTCTGTATTCCATTCCTCCAAGACAAAATAGACATGCAAAATAAAAGACCACTGTGACGGCGAGGGGATAACCGGGCCATAGATAAAGGTCTTATGCCCGGCTGGTTAACTCTGAGCCATATTGGGGAGATTAGAGTGTCAGCTCTTGAATGGCACATGCATTGTACTGTAATAAAAAATGTGTGTGTTTTACCTTTCCAGGAGTGCTATAGATTCTCAGGCTATGAGTTTCAGGGTGGGTTTTGCGGTGAAAGTGTTGTCGGATTGTGTCTAGTTAGAAGGGGTCCATAGTTGCTGGCCACCCCAAAAATGTGTCCGGGAATCAGGTCAGTTTCCCGGGGACATGTAGACACAGACCTCCGGCAAAATCCTCCCTGGAAAGCAGTTGCGCGACTCACCGCCAAGTTTCCCTGCTTCAGCACAGACCAGAAAGGTAAATGGGGGCATAGGGATATGTGTATCCCGGGTACAGTCAGAGGTCCCGTGGTCAATGGGAGTCCCCCAGTATATGCCCCAATCGCCAGAACCAAGTATAGAGTTTCTAAGGTGCTTCAACCCTCAATAAGGTTGCAAGCTAATTTTATCTTAAGTCCAAATTCTCTGTGTTTAGGAAAGTAACTGAGATTGAACCCAAGCATTATTTGGTTCAACTTTTTACACATTTTCTTTTAGGAAGGTCTGAAACTGAACGTGCACGTCTTTTCAGCCAAAGCTAAGAAAAGGACTTGGACAAAATTGTGAAATATTTTTATTTCTGACATTGTGTATAATGGTATATGTTTATGCACAGTATATGAGCAGGGGATTTCCAAGATCGTGGTTCCGAGAGACCCTGTGGCTACCAAGCCTGGCGCCACTGAGTCTGCTCAGGTCCTAGCAACAGAGAATGCCATGGTGTTAAAGCCATTTGGGCGGGGGAGTTAAACTCAAGTACCCTCATCTGGCATGAATGGAAGTCATAGGACTGCCATTTGCCCAGACCTTGAGATGCCTAACTCCACGGGTGGCTTCTGACTCACAGACAGCAGAGGTGCCAAGTTCGCGCATGCCCCTGTCAGATTTCAAATCCATCCTTGCCTGGCTTCAGTAGACTGGCAATGCTCTGATTGGCTGGTGGGAATTCTCCTACGCTCGAATTGGCTGTAGTATTTCATGATTGGGACTGAAATACTATAAGAAAGCCAGCAGCGGCAAATTCAAAATCACCAAAAGATGCTCTTGGAGAAATAGACGCGAGTCGGCTTCAGAAATTTCAAGGCAAGAGATTTTCTAAGTCCCACTTTCAGGGGCCAAGTTATGAAAAGAGAATATAGCGGTCACGGCTGGAACTACATACCGAAAAGAGTACCAGGACGTTTGGTGCTTTCTTCCGGTCAAGGGATTTTGGCATCTCCGGAAGAGATACAGCGGTGGCATATGGTAACTCATGCCGATTTTGAGTTCCAGGACTTTGCGGGCTAAACCCCGGTAACCCAAAGACATTGTTTTATGGACTGTAGAAGCTAGGAAAGGCTAGTTTTTTTCACCCAGACCCCCAGTAAGTGTGTTTTTCCATTGCATATGATATTGTAATCAATTGTGTGTACGTCTGTTTCCAAGGAATAAATCACAATTTATTTTACCTCCTTATTTTGCTCAATGTTATCATCCCGATTTTTAAAGGTGTAAATACCTAGTCTCCCGTGACAACCACAATACAAATATTTGTGAGGAAGCTCTCAAATCCAAACTTGACTAAATAATAAATGATCTTTGAATGTTATGCAATTGTAGCAATAAGCCAAATTCATACACTGCCCATACACTGTCTATATACAGTATGTCTTGGGAAACAAATGTATAAATTATGTGAATTTGTGATATTTTGTATGCTCCTCCCCACTTTTTTTTGTACTCCCATCCTGTATAAAACACCTTAATAAAAAGAAAGTTAAAACAATAAAAGAATATACAATTCTTGATTCGATTGTTCCCCTCTGAAATTTGGGAGGTTTTTTTTACCCTTTAACTCCTCCGTTCTATGTGATGTCACTGTATTGCCCCCGCTTCCTCTGACACTGCCCTTCTCTGCCACTGGAAGCTGTCCTGGCGGCGACATGTAAAGCTCTGAAAATGTCATCAAGGGAATGAAACAAAACATACTAATGTTGCTGAATTAAGATTCCTCGCTTAAAAGGTTAAACTTTAGAACTTCCATTTTTTATAGTTGCTTTAAGGGCACATTTATACCTATACGGTATCTGCACTCGATTGGTATATGGCGTACAACAGATATAAAATGTATGTTATTTTTTTTCAATAGTTTTATGGTTTACTTTTTGGGGGTTTTCCTCACATCTTTTGTCTTGTTCTTGTCTACATTTACAAATGTGTAAGAGATATGTGTTCCACTACATTTTGTTTGGTTTACATCAGTTGTCTAGCAATGACAGTGGACATGGAGCTACTGTGTTTTGCGCAACCGCGCTTTATCAAGGTGTTGCCTTGATAAACGCGTAGGTGCAGTTTTAGTCACCTCTTGATTTTGTTTTTTCCATGTCGTGGTTGTGCTCTGCATTTTCGAACATTAATTTGTTTCTAGCCTTAGTTTTATATATATATATATATATATATATAAAGCAGAAAATAGCCGTGTTAGTCCAGTTGCGATAGTGCAGAATAAATGAGTTCTTCAGTATTAGGTGATACCTTTTTTATTGGACTAACAATTTATGTCATAGGACAAGCTTTCGAGAGTTCTCCTCTCTTCTTCAGGTCAAGCAATTCCTGTGTAAATCAGTATTGCTTGACCTGAAGAAGAGAGGAGAACTCTCGAAAGCTTGTCCTATGACATAAATTGTTAGTCCAATAAAAAAGGTATCACCTAATGCTGAAGAACTCATTTATTCTGCACTATATATATATATATATATATATATATATATATAGTGCAGAATAACAATTAGGCGGTTTTATTTTTGTGTGTATATATATATATATATATATATACACACACAAAAATAAAACCGCCTAATTGTTGTACAACGGTGGGTAGCAATAAAGGTATAAATTGCTTCCACCACTACTACAGTACTTAATGACTAATAAACATAATGAAGAGATACTATAGGAGACTATTTGTATATTAATGGGTAACTATTACTGCTGCAATCGCTACCAATGTTTGAATCAAGTGATTCTGCCAATCTCTAAACCATAAAATAACGATATAAAATACAACGAACAATTAAAACCATTGTATCAATAATATTAAACTAAAAAATATAAAAATAAAGATATGACCAGTCCCAATTGTATTAGTCCTCCGGAGTCTTTGCTGCTTGAACTCAAGATTCACCACTTTCCTCCAAGATACCTACAGTACAAAAAGAACAGACGCACTCCTAGTATTACTGATACACAATTTAATGGTCTGGACAGGTAAAAGAAGCTCACTCACAAAACTTGCTTGAAATCAGGCATGTTATGAGAAAGTCTCATGCTCTGTCTCTGTAAGCAGTTCCACGCTTTGATGCTGTTCTGTACCGGCTTTGTCTGCAGTCTGAAACCGGATATGGGCTGTGTAGCTTCCAACTCAGCTCCTCCGGCAACAGCAACACGTCAGAGCCATTTCCTGGTACTTGCTGGTTCCTGCTTCACTTGGACACTTCTCAGGCTGTGTCCCCGCTGGCACTGACCGCACTCATGCTTGAGAGTGGTGACGTCACCAACTCTAAGCATTGAAAATATTTTTTTTGGTTTACTCGAGCACCAAGCTTGGGTGAGTGTGCACCGCATGAGCGGGGACTTCCACCCATAGACATATGTAAGTAAAAGCGGCAAGCACCACATGCTCAGCGCCAGCAGGGACGCAGCCTTAGCATCCAGGCGCTTGTGACGCTACGCGTGTTTGGCAATCTTAGGCCTGGGACATAGTAAGCGCTTAGGTGCTGCTGCTCGCTCTTGCTTGCTGCCGCTCGCTCTACCAGGAGCTTTTTGCTGTCCTGGCAGAGGAGACAGCAAGCGCTTGGGAGGCGGGTATCACTGTGTGTGTTTGTCACCTTGAAGTGGTCTGTGTGTCACTGGGGAACGTGTGTGTGTGTGTGTGTGTGTGTGTGTGTGTGTGTGTGTGTGTGTGTGTGTGTGTGTGTGTGTGTGTGTGTGTGTGTGTGTGTGTGTGTGTGTATATTATATAATATTTTAAAAATTAAAAAAAAGACGTGAGAATAAATTATTTATTGCTCAAAACATCCAGGGGGAGCATATGGGGAGATAAGAGAACAAAGTATACAATATAAGTGCAGACGTCTGGTATTATATGGATATAAAAGCAATGTCTTGGCTCTTATGGTTGATCTACTCACAGGAGCAAGATGATATTTTAAGCAGTTGGCAAATTGGGTTGCCACCCTTGAAGATGTCTATGAGTTGTACCCCCCTAGCGATTCTCCGTCGGCAGTGTATGTATAGAGAGAGGGAGAAAACTACATAGTGCGATCAATATGATAGTTTATATTTGAAAAAACACAATAAAAATGCGCACTTACAATTTGCACAAAGGTTAAAAGCATATATCACAATATGTGAATGGAGGGTCTCCCGAAACAGCTCACCGCCTCCTACAGGTCAGTCTGCTGGCTTCCAGAGCTCTGCGTCCTGGACCGGAGCTTCCTTCTGCGCGCCCGTCTGCAAGATGTGACGTCACTGCATTCAGAGCTGCTTCTACGGATCGTCTCCAAGACCAAAATTGGTCCACTGGTACAACTCTACGCGTTTCGCCTCAGCTACCAAACTGTGTCTCGGCTTCGTCAGGAGTATAATCTGTGTTCTATTGGTGGCTATTTATACATATTTTATCAATTAAAAACGGCTTAATTAGCCCAGATTGCACTAGGGGAGTCATTATTGGAATCAAATGGGAATATAGTAATGTAGTAAACATAGGTACATACATAGCATTGGAACATGGGGAAAATGCACTCTATTGATTACATACAATGTGTTTGACAATATTAATTATATATCAATAACAATTCAACCCTTAATGGGTTTTATAACATGTCACCAGGAAAATGCTCATAATTGCTGATGTTTGGCAATGCAGGCATATCAATTGCACAATGCATATATAAAAAAGTAAAAAACCCATAATAAAAATGGGAGGGAAAAAGAGGATTTATACTGCAATAGATGCTAATACTGGCCGATTTAGTTTGAGGGAGTCAGTAACTGATTAATACGTTTTTGAGCTTTGTAGATAATTAACAGAAGTATTGGCAAACCATTTTGCCTATATTTATCTAATAGAAGGTCAAAAAAGAGACTAATGAGGTTTTTGCAAAAGATGTCTTGGTTCATCAAAAAATGACAAAAAATGTTATTTTTAGACACTTAATGCCACATTGAGGGATATTTAACTCTGTCTTCGTTATTAGCTATATATTTATTCTATATGCACTAATTCATGTAAATAATATGTCACTGTAATGGTTTGCTCAATAGATCACCCCCACGTCACATTTTTGATCACTGCAGCACATCCTCCTTTCATTTGTGTGATGAGTAATCACAGTAACATCAGCCCTACCCTCTAATAATGAGTTAAGTATACTCACTTGTAAACATATATGAGTTAAATATCCCTCAATGTGGCATTAAGTGTCTAAAAATAACATTTTTTGTCATTTTTTGATGAACCAAGACATCTTTTGCAAAAACCTCATTAGTCTCTTTTTTGACCTTCTATTAGATAAATATAGGCAAAATGGTTTGCCAATACTTCTGTTAATTATCTACAAAGCTCAAAAACGTATTAATCAGTTACTGACTCCCTCAAACTAAATCGGCCAGTATTAGCATCTATTGCAGTATAAATCCTCTTTTTCCCTCCCATTTTTATTATGGGTTTTTTACTTTTTTATATATGCATTGTGCAATTGATATGCCTGCATTGCCAAACATCAGCAATTATGAGCATTTTCCTGGTGACATGTTATAAAACCCATTAAGGGTTGAATTGTTATTGATATATAATTAATATTGTCAAACACATTGTATGTAATCAATAGAGTGCATTTTCCCCATGTTCCAATGCTATGTATGTACCTATGTTTACTACATTACTATATTCCCATTTGATTCCAATAATGACTCCCCTAGTGCAATCTGGGCTAATTAAGCCGTTTTTAATTGATAAAATATGTATAAATAGCCACCAATAGAACACAGATTATACTCCTGACGAAGCCAAGACACAGTTTGGTAGCTGAGGCGAAACGCGTAGAGTTGTACCAGTGGACCAATTTTGGTCTTGGAGACGATCCGTAGAAGCAGCTCTGAATGCAGTGACGTCACATCTTGCAGACGGGCGCGCAGAAGGAAGCTCCGGTCCAGGACGCAGAGCTGTGGAAGCCAGCAGACTGACCTGTAGGAGGCGGTGAGCTGTTTCGGGAGACCCTCCATTCACATATTGTGATATATGCTTTTAACCTTTGTGCAAATTGTAAGTGCGCATTTTTATTGTGTTTTTTCAAATATAAACTATCATATTGATCGCACTATGTAGTTTTCTCCCTTTCTCTATACATACACTGCCGACGGAGAATCGCTAGGGGGGTACAACTCATAGACATCTTCAAGGGTGGCAACCCAATTTGCCAACTGCTTAAAATATCATCTTGCTCCTGTGAGTAGATCAACCATAAGAGCCAAGACATTGCTTTTATATCCATATAATACCAGACGTCTGCACTTATATTGTATACTTTGTTCTCTTATCTCCCCATATGCTCCCCCTGGATGTTTTGAGCAATACTTAACCCTTGGAACCCGTGACACAGGTCCCACCAGTGAGGTTTGAGCAAGGGGTTAGAATATTAACTCTATCTGTACCACTTTTCCAATTCATTTTATTATAATTTTATCCACGAAGTAGCGCCTGTTTTTTCACTCTTTTCTAGCAATAAATTATTTATTAACATTGTGCAACTTTGATAAATATATTCGCGCACACACATCACACACCACACAGACACATACACACTGGTACACACACACACACACACACACACTGGTACATACACACACTGACACACTGACACACGCACACACACTGGTACACACACATACACACACACACACACACGCACATATACACACACACATACGCACATGCACACACATGCACACACATGCACACACACACACATACGCACATGCACACACATGCATACACACATACATACACACACACATACATACACACACATGCATGCACATGCACACACACACATACATGCACACACACACAGACACACGGGGCAGAAGGGAGCACATCACCCGCTCCCCCCCTCCCCCCTCTGGCAGCGCAAGCCCCTCCATCTCCCGCAGGCTGACAGCCACAGGGATCGGGCAGATGGAGGCACATCACCCGCCCCCCCTCCCCCCTGGCAGCGCAAGCCCCCTCCATCTCCCGCAGGCTGACAGCCACAGGGATCGGGCAGGTGGAGGCACATCACCCGCTCCTCCCCCCCCCCCCCCCCCGGCAGCGCAAGCCCCCTCCATTTCCCGCAGGCTGACAGCACCACACATCAACACAAACACGCACATCAACACACACACACTCACTCACTCCGCTGGCACCAGACAATAAGTACCACATTCACATTTCCCTGCTCTCCTTCCATTGGTTGCTGAGGCGTCACGTGAGCAGAGTCAGCGCGTGAATTTAACATTTCACTGTCGGCTCTGTTCAAGCACGCCTCAGCAAGCAAGGGAAAGCATGCGCGAGCCCCTACTAAAGCCGCTTTAATTGCGGCTGTAGGGGCTCAGTGGCAAGCAGCAGCAAGCGAGAGCAAGCAAGCACTTACCATGGCCTGGGCCTTACACGCTTCATCTTTCCGACTTCATCAGAGGAGCTTAGTTGGAAGCTATTATATTTTATAGTTTTATTGATATACACATGGCAAATAAAAAGGGAGAGAAGAAGGGAAAGGGGGAACAACATAGAGTAGTATGTCAAGATAAATGCAAAAGGTAAGGTGGTAAGATTAGCACTCACAATTAGGATAATTAATGCCTTTATCAAATTATAGGATCAGGAGCAGTCTTCAACTTTACATTTTCCCATCACTCCCTTCGGTGTTGTCATCTGGGGCTGGAATTCCACACCTGCTTCATCTGTTTATAGGATCCCAATGGTATAATACCAGACACTCGGCCTCTGTCCCAAGGGGTTAACCATATATTACTTTTTTACTTTTATATTAAATAATGTTACACTATGCTGTTTCCTGCATTGTCTCCTAATATATGGTTAACCCCTGGAATGGAGGCTGAGTGGCTGATATTATACCATTGGGATCCTATTAACCAGCTGAACTAAGTGTGGAATTCTCATCATCCCTCATCATCATCTCTAAGCCCCCTCATCTCTCCCCCTCCTTCTCCTACTCATCTCTCCCCCTCCTCATTTCCTATCTCCCCATCTCCCTCCATCCTCTCCTCCCTCCCATCCTCTCCCTCCCCCCACCCTCTCCTCCCTCCCCTTCCATATATACACACAAACACTACACCATATAAACATGTACCAAACATGCAACATTTGTGTAACACACACATACCACATACAAATACACATTTATATTCAACATATACAAAAAAGACAAAATATACATGCACATAATCAGGGTTCGACAAATGCGTTCGCCTGGGGCGACTGCATTGTGGCCGCTTTCGACTGCTTACCTGCGGCCGTGTCTCCCGGTCTTCTCCGTCTTGATCTTTAAACTCATGTTTTTCTCCTGCAGCACTATTCAAAATGGCTGTGTGGCTGCCATGGTAACAGTACACTACGTGACAGCATCCTGTTGTCATGGCAACGCGGCATCATATAACGCCACACGGCCATTTTTAATAGTGCTGCAGGAGAAAAGCATGATTTTAAAGGTGACATGACAGCAGAAGGCCAGGAGAAGCCGTTTGGGCCCCACAACCAGACCCCGCCGCAGGGTGACTTTTTTGGGGGGACGGCAAGTGGGTTTTGGCCCAGTTTTTCGTGCCCTGTACATAATGCATGAAACACCTATGCATTACAAATACACACACTTACAAACACACTTACCAACACAGACATACACACTCACTTATCAACAGACACGGAACCGGGAGATGTAGAAAGGAGCAGCTATGGAGAGTTCTGCAGGGCCATCTGCGGCCAAGGAGTGGTTAAGCAACCGAACAACCCTGTTCTCCTACTTCCTCCCGGCTACTGCTGTTCTGTGATCAGCTCCCCACTCTGCAACTGGCATCCTCCGCTCTTCCACTACCCGCCCAAGCCTGTCTATCTGAAGAGAGACAGATCGGCCGCCAACGGGGGGAGAGTAGGCCTCCCAAGCTTTGCCCTTTCTGCCCGGGCTATAGGTATGCCCCTGGTCCAACCACATAGCTGGTTCTACTTGGGATGGGGGGAGGGGGGGAGTTGCATGTTAGAGGTATGGCAAGGAGGCTTCCTTAAAAAGGGGAGTTTTTAAATATCTGAAAGCTAGAGGAGAATCTGAAGGTGTGTGGTAGGGAATTCAAGTGAGGGGGTAGCACGGGATAACTCGTGCAGCCCGGAGTGACGAGGTAATAAGGCCTCCTGCCTTATTAGTAAGTGAAACTTCTTTGACTTTTGTCACAGAAATTGTATTTGTATTGGTGATGTTTTAATTAAAAATCAAAATACAATTACATTGACAAAACGCAAATAAATTTCACTTATAATGCGCGTGCTCGGCACACATCCCCTGTATTAGCTATTTGCACTAAGTGTGAATTCCTTGTGTGTATGTGTGTCAGTCAGTGTGTGTGTGTGTGTGGGTCAGTCAGTGTGTGTGTGTGTGTGGGGGGGGGTGTCAGTCAGTGTGTCAGTTAGTGTGTGTATGTGAGTCAGTGTGTGTATTGGGTGTGTGTGTGTGTGGGGCGGGGTGTAGTGGGGGGGGGGGTGGGGGCGTGGGTGGGTCAGTCTGTGTGTGGGGGCGTGGGTGGGTCAGTCAGTGTGTGTGGGGGCGTGGGTGGGTCAGTCAGTGTGTGTGGCGGCGTGCGTGGGTCAGTCAGTGTGTGTGGGGGCGTGGGTGGGTCAGTCAGTGTGTGTGGGGGCATGGGTGGGTCAGTCAGTGTGTGTGGGGGCGTGGGTGGGTCAGTCAGTGTGTGTGTGGGGGCGTGGGTGGGTCAGTCAGTGTGTGTGTGGGGGCGTGGGTGGGTCAGTCAGTGTGTGTGTGGGGGCGTGGGTGGGTCAGTCAGTGTGTGTGTGGGGGCGTGGGTGGGTCAGTCAGTGTGTGTGTGGGGGCGTGGGTGGGTCAGTCAGTGTGTGTGTGGGGGCGTGGGTGGGTCAGTCAGTGTGTGGGGGTGTGGGTGGGTCAGTCAGTGTGTATGGGTCCAGCTGCAGCCAGGGGCGGGGTGTAACATTGCGCACCACCTTTCTTCCCCCCCTTACGCAAATTCTGCACACACACCCACACCACCACCCCGAGCGCAAATTCTGCACCCCCCCCCCGAGCCCCTGTGCCGTGCGGGTTGCGCCAGGGGGCCCGCGAACACCCGCGTCAGTGGAGGGTTGAATGGTGCCGCTGCCAATGGACGTTAGGAGCGTGTGGGTGGAACGACGCCGCTGCCAGACGCTTCTGCGCATGTGTGGCATCCGTCAGCGGCGCCATCACAACTGCGCATGCGCGGCATGGCAGCGGTCGTGGAACAGTTAGGCGGGCCGTTAGGAGTGGCGGCGGCGGCTATCGCCGCCGCATATGTCAGCAGCCGGGTGGGGGTGGGGGGTGTGTGTGGGGGTGTGGCGGCGATTAGGAGCGGCGCCGGCGGCTATCGCCGCCGCATATGTCAGCAGCCGGGTGGGGGTGGGGGGTGTGTGTGGGGGTGTGCGTGGGGGTGTGTGTGGGGGTGCGGCGGCGATTAGGAGCGGCGCCGGCGGCTCTCGCCGCCGCCGCTGTATGTGACGGGACGTGTGAGCGGAGTGGCGTCCATTACGTGACGTCACTTCCGTTTCACATTTCGCCCCCATCTATCCCGTTTTGTTCTACCAGGACTAGGTGCCATGAAAGAAGTTTCACATCAATAAATTATGGTGCACCATATGCTGTCTGGTGTCTGAACCTTGGCTAGATCCCGTTGTGTGAATGAATTCAATGGTAGGAAGGAAGTGGGCACTCATGAAGTTGAATAAAAGATTTAATTATTGAATATACATATTCCTCCTCTAATATCTATATTCGATAAAGAAACCTATTCTTCAACTTCATGAGTGCAGCTGCCTTCCTACATATTTTTGCATCAGTTTTCAAAGGGATTATGTCTGAAAAAAAAGAATTATTATTTAATTTTTTGCATTTTCTTGAAGAAAAAAAAAAGGTGAAACTGTAGGATTGTAAATCTGAAAATGTACCATTCATTCATAACACAATTTGACCACTATGAGTCAGTGCTGCTTTACCCCCAATGGTAGAATTGATGACACATACTGCACATAACCTTTCTTTACTTTGATTCCCCCGTACACTATCCATCTGATTCAGTCCCTCACAAAATCCTGCCACTGCCACATTGAATATATATATATATATATATTTGTAAATAAACCATTAATTGCAATTACCTAGCAGCAGATTGCATGGTCCATCTGTGAAACTGAATTAAGATTCTATAATTAGAAAATTGTAACTGGCATGTTATCTCTATATCAAAATGACAGTACTTCGTTAATGCAGACATACTCTATTCAAAAGAACAACCCCCAAAAATGGATAGGAAACTCTGCAAAAAAAAAAAACTAACTGGAGACTGTTATACATACTATACAGTAAGGTCAGTCTCTAATGTATGCCCTTGTTTACAGATGTGTGATCAAAGGTGACCTCATTGAATCTATAGGGTTGAACAATAAATGTGACATTTCTTGACAGGTCATTGGATCAAGTAAAGAAGATTTATTAAGCTTTCGGCCATGCAGGTTAATTGGAAGACACAACAGACTATTGTTCATGGTTACTGTGGAGTACATTAACACCAAGGGAATCATGTTCATACACAGTAGTTATATACATACTGTATTCTGCATTCACCTATATGATGGATTTCATGGAGCATGCAATGAAAGTGCTGTCGTCTCCAAAATCTCATTATAAAGCTAAACAGACAGCCTTCACTTTGAAAGACCGTGTCCTTTAACACTGGTTAAACCGTGTTTGTATATCTCTATTTGTCCCCTGGATGAATCCGATAAATGTATGCATTTAATGTCTCTTCTTCTTACTGCATCATTTAGTCAAAGATCAGATTCTCGCACTCGATTGTCAAAGCAAAGTGTGTGTGTCTCAGTCATTCAAATAAGTCCTTCGGTGCTGTAGGTGCTAGCAATGGTTTGAGCTGAAGAAGGAAAAAGATCAACATTTATTTCTTTAATTCATCCGTGAAGTGAACAATGCCTTGGCAAATACACAAAGACATTTGTGTCACCCATAAATAGAACTATCCAACCGTATCAAATATTGCCACTAACAAGAGCTGACTAGTCCAGCACTTTGAGTATCCATGAAATGGCTACCTAACCACTACAGACAGCAATAAATGGTTCCATTGTTCACCACTATAATAGCATGAAAAGAAAAACCTAGTCTATTGTTGTCACAATTAGTGAAAGGATTGATTAGCCCCAGCTACAAGGATCACTGGAATGGTTAATCTGAATTAGCAGCCTAAATCTATCCCACATCCAATCAACATAGTGTCATAGCTATGACACAACTAAATAAAAGCCAATAAACTGAATTGAGTAATGCAAGTGGGGGTTCTTCTAGCTGCATTTTCTACATCTAAAATAAGCTCCACAAGAAGACTAGTGTGTCACTACGATGCAGCAGGGAATCAAAAGCCAGATTTCTCATTGAGACTGCATGCTGTTGACGCAGCTCTCTTCAATATAAACATTCTATGTCATGCAAACTTGAAAGCAGCACTAAAATAGCATTTTATCTTAGTGAAAAGTAAGCAAACATTTCAGTTATATCCATTGGTGTGCGTCTTTTCTGGTATGTATAGGTTTCCTTTGCATTTTTATGTGGAATAATACAGGAATGGGTGGTTTCGCCATTCAAACATTCTGAAGCTCGATATTTACACTTACTTTAGTAAGGTCTGAGACATAGATCTTATATGCTTGTTACTTGCTCATGTAGCACTACAGGGTAGAAGAAGGCACATTTAATTTGAAGGCAGGCTCATTTTGACTTATTGTACTTAACTCTTTGAGTGCCCCCTCGTGGTCACTACAATGTCACGGGTTCTGGCACCCTGAGTGCCCCATGACGTGGTAGCTACGTAAAAAAAAATGCTTGTTCTCTTAGGGGAGATTAATAGTATCTTTCATATAGTGGTTTTCTCCCAATGGGAATCAAAGCGCTTCACAATTACAGTATAGTGCATGGTACGCAGCACACAGGATTTTTACATACACAGTCCCTGCCCCATAGAGCTTACAATCTATGTTTTTGGGGCCTGAGGTGAAGGGAGATTAAGTGACTCACCAAAGTCATAAGGAGCTGTCACAGGGATTTGAACCAGGCTTCCCTACCTCAAACTCTATGTCATTGTTTTTCAGGGACAGTGCCTTTATTCACTAAGCCACTCCTTCAACCCTGTCCTGATATGATCTGAGCTGAGCTGATGGCGGGCGGAAGGGGGATGACTCCTCCCCTTTGTTCCATCACCAGGGATGAAGCGGTCACGTAATTCGGAGTGCTGCAGGAGCCGCGGCTCTCTGATCTCGGGGCCCCTCCGGCACTTAAAGGGTTAAGCTCGGTTCCTCTCTGTGAAGCTGGTTCTCTGTGGCACACTTTTCCAAAGATATAACAAATCTTTATTTCTATTAATGTGCATTAATTTAAAGGGACTTTCTCCCGAAGGCCAAAAAGGAACTGGCAGTTCTAGAGATATGTATATTATATAAGAGAGTATAATTTATAGATGGTTTAATATCGAACACTTATTAATTAGGGAATTTAGACCGGTTCCTTAGCAGTGAGGCAGCGGTCCCGTCAGGTAGAAGCTGTACTCCACAAGATGGCTGCTGTTTGCTTTTAAAAAGTTTGCTCTTATTCAAAGGCTTTATGGTTTCAGAAAAAACCCTGACAAAAATAAGTATTTACACATTTTTTTTAATGTTTCCATGATAACCAAAGGCTTTGGAGGGATAATACAATCTGTATCATATTTATTGGTGATGAGACTGTATGTCGGTCCTCAGTTGTACAGGTGTAATTATTACACAATATATTTTTCTTTCGATCTGAATATGTTGAAGACAGTGGGGTTTTTCCTCATAGGATATACTTTCTTGAGCTCCCCCTCCCCCCCTTTCTGCAACTGCAATATCTATCCTGTTAAAATAATTTCTTAGGCATGTCTCTTTTCTATATGTAATTGTAATGTATAGTTTCACCTGCATTTTAAAAGGACAAAATAACAGAATCGGTGCATCAGTAAAAAACCTTTGTGCAGTGCAAGAAATACATGTACATGCGGTATGTTTGTACTTCGAATGACAAGTCCACATTTAGTTCAAAAGCATATTGATCCCACAGGTAAAAATATAAGTCCTCTTGATTGAAGTAACATACAGTACAACACAGCATAGCATTCCCCCTGGGGGAAGAAACCTAAAGATGATAATGTCTCTGTTCCTCAAAATCTAATTGCTGTTCATAAAATAAGCCATTGAAACAGTCCACGGTGATTAACAGAAACAAACCACTTTCTTTTGAGAAAGGGACTGTAGAAGTACTCACGGGCTCCTAGTTAGTGTGGACATCTGTTGGCGTGCTCTAGCCGTGTGTAAGATGAACAGCAGCAGGGAAAAAGTAGCGTTGCACAGCGCAGTGAAACACAGGGAGCTGAAACTACCAGCAGTGTAAAATGTTTATTGGCACATAAAGGTAAAGACACTAACGCGTTTCGCGGCCTGGTGCTTTATCAAAGCTAAAGCGCCAGGAGAGCATGATACGAGGTAGTGTTTTTAACCTTGTTTTCTGTTATGCCAATAAACTTTTTATACAGCAGATAGTTCCAGCCCTCAGTGTTTCACTGCGCTGTCCAACGCTATCTTTTCTTCGCTGCTGTTCATCTGCATTTTAATGTGGCTGATCTCTTCACCGATTGGTAGAATAGGACATTTCCTTCCTAGGTAACCTAGGTTACAAAGGACTATTTAAGGCACGGCATGCGACGAAAAGAGTAGAGACACTTTTGCAAGTGAAACGCTGGACGCGGAGCACCGGAAGGATGCTATTATCTTGTAACGAACAGGGAGTCACGCCGCTCTCGGCATGCTCCCCACTTACCTGCAGCCCTGCCAGGGCTTCCCGCGTCTCACACGGATCCCTCCTCAAGGACGCCGAGCTCCGTTTCCCCTGTGCGCGCACACGTCAGTCCTCTTCTTCTGCCTTCGGGTCTGGGCGTGTGCCCGCTCACGCATCCACAGGCACAGCCACACGGAGGCGCGGCCACATGGAGGCGCACCAGCCTCTTAAAGGCACAGTACCTATTTCCAATGCTGCAATCCAATATACCAGTTCTTCTAGGATCTATAGCCCCTCCTCCAGGAGCTCATCTAGACCTATCCCTGTCTCAGCCTGGCCCATTCACACACCCCCACCTTGCTACTCTGCCATTGGACCCTCTTGCCTATATATACCCTGCAGCTTCATTAACTCGTCGGCTGAGCATAGAACCAGTTGTTCTCATCACTCTCTGCCTCCCTAGTCCTGTCTTGTCCTGTCTTGTTTTGCAGTCTTCCTCGTGTACCGAACTGGCTTCCTCTACAATTATCCGCACCTCTGGTATCCCGAACTTGGCATACGGCAATACGACTCTCCGCACCTCTGGCATCCCGAACCCGGCAAACGGTAAACGATTACGTCTCTCTCTCTAACCCGGGACTTGGCGAACTGCACCCTCTTCCATCCGTACCTCTCCTGCCCCGACTCGGACTCCCAGACCACTCTACTCTCAAGACGTGCCCTCATGGCTGTGGGTGGCGTTATATCCTATCCCACCTCAGCACCGCGGTCCCGCCTCTTTGTGGTGAGCTCGTCCTGACATTATGCTCAGCCCAACAAACATGGACCCCGCTGAGGTGGAGCGTACTTTAAATTCCCACACGAATCTCTTCACCAGGCTAGAGACTTATCTGGAACAACATGATAGGCGGATGGATATGTTTCAGCAGAACCTTCATTCCCTTACCGTTCAAGCCCGAGCTTCCAGTCGGGAACCTTCACCCATGGCTCCCACAGCCTCCGCAACAGCCTTTCCAGCACCTCCGTTTGCTTTGGAACCTCGTATTCCTGCTCCCAAATGCTATGCTGGGGATCCCCAAGGATGTAGGGGTTTCCTTAATCAATGTTTCATCCAATTCGCCCTCTTGTTTTGCCTCTTCCATTTCTAAGGTCGGCTATATCGTGGCTCTTCTCATCGATGAGGCGCTGGCCTGGGCTTCTCCCATCTGGGAATAACAAGGGCCCATCACACAGGACATCGACCTCTTCGCCCATGAGTTCCGAAGAGTCTTCGACACCCCTGCACGGCAATTAACGGCAGCTTCTTCTCTCCACCACATAACCCAGGCAGATCGTTCCGTCGCCCGGTACGCTGTGGAGTTCTGCACCCTTGCTGCTGAGACGGGATGGAACAATGAAGCACTATCTTCAGCGTTTTGGCAAGGCCTGTCAGAATCCCTAAAGGATGAGCTCGCGGCGCGGGAACGTCCCACTGACCTAGAGGATTTGATCGGTCTGTGCATTCGGGTGGACCAGCGTCTGCAGGAATGGAAGACTGAACGTTCTCGTTACCGTCAACGGGTTTCAAGGCCTCTTGCCCCATAGTTCGTGCCTCCAACACCTCCATCTTGGGACGTCCCGGAACCAATGCAGTTGGGAGGTAATAAGCTGTCTTCTGCCGAGAAACAACGCCGGCGCAATGCCGGTCTCTGCATGTACTGTGGCAATTCCGGTCACTTAGTACTCCAGTGTCCCCACAAGCCGGGAAACGCCAACTCCCAATGAGATCCCGGAGAGTCTCGTTGGGAATACTGTCTCTCTCTCCCATCATCAAAGACGTCCTTCCCACCAGAATACTGTTGCCAGTAACCCTGTCTGGAGAGGGGTTTCATACTCAAGCACGGGCGTTCATAGACTCCGGTTCCGCAGGCAATTTCATCGACCAAATCTTTGCTAGACGGAACAATATTCAACTTATCAGTAAGAGGACGCCAGTGGGTCTGGAGGCCATTGACGGTCGACCCCTACAGCCGGCATTCATCACGCTACAGACGGTGCCTCTCCTACTGCAGTTCGTCGACGTTCATATGGAGATCATGACCCTCGATGTTATCCACACTCTCTCCATTGAGTTGATTTTGGGTCTTCCTTGGCTCCAAGTCCATAATCCTCGCATCGACTGGACAGATCGGGAACCCATCCAGTGGGGTGCTCCATGTGCCAAGACCTGTACTAGGAAATTCCAGAAGATTGGTGGGTTGTGTACCCTGCCAGAGAAGGTCGACTCCTTGCCTTCTGTGTATTTGGAATTCCGTGATGTGTTCGACAAAGCACGATCCGAGGTTCTACCTCCGCACCGACCTTTCGACTGCCCGATTGACCTGCTGCCTGGGGCAGCTCTTCCCAGGGGACGATCTTACCCTCTCTCTCTCCCAGAGACTAAAGCCATGAACACTTACATTGCAGAGAATTTAGAGAGGGGTTTCATCCGAAAATCTTCCTCCCCAGTCGGAGCAGGCTTCTTTTTCGTAAAAAAGAAGGACGGTTCTCTTCGTCCATGCATCGATTACCGGGGTTTGAATATCATCACGCGCAAGAACCGCTACCCGCTGCCCTTGATATCGGAACTCTTCGACCGCCTTCAGGGAGCTACTATTTTCTCTAAACTGGATCTAAGAGGCGCCTACAATCTAGTAAGGATACGTGAGGGGGACGAGTGGAAGACTGCTTTTAACACCCATGACGGTCACTATGAATATCTGGTCATGCCGTTTGGTCTGTGCCACGCACCAGCAGTCTTTCAGGATTTTGTCAATGAGATTTTCTGGGACATTCTTAACAAATTCCTCATCGTCTACTTAGACGACATCCTAATCTTTTCTAAATACACCCAAGAACACATCAAACACGTCCAACAGGTGCTGTTACGTCTCCGGGAGAACCATCTCTTTGCGAAATTGGAGAAATGCCAGTTCCATCTGACGTCCGTGACCTTTCTGGGATACATTATCTCTGATTCCAGCTTCAATATGGATCCAGAGAAACTTAAGGCCATTTTGGACTGGCCCCGTCCGACCACCCTCAAAGCCGTGCAACGCTTTCTAGGTTTTGCAAACTATTACCGGCACTTCATTCGCAATTTTTCTTCTACGGTATCGCCCATCACTGCTCTAACCAAGAAAGGTGCAGATCCCTCATCATGGTCCGAAACCGCCATATGGGCATTTAATCTTCTAAAAAAGGCTTTTGTGTCTGCCCCTATCCTCACCCACCCAGACCCTAAACTTCCATTTACTCTGGAAGTGGATGCCTCTGACATCGGGGCTGGTGCTGTCCTGTCCCAAAGGACTTCTCCCTTAGCCAGGTTACACCCATGTGCCTTCTTTTCAAAGAAATTCTCTTCCGCAGAACGGAATTACGATGTTGGTAACCGGGAGCTATTGGCAATCAAGTTGGCATTAGTAGAATGGAGACACCTCTTGGAAGGCACGGAGACACCCATAACCATACTCACAGACCATAAGAAACTTCTCTACTTAGAAGGGGCACGTCGTTTGAGCGCTCGACAAGCCCGCTGGGCACTATTCTTTTCACGGTTCAATTACCTCATCTCCTTCATTCCTGGCTCCAAAAACTTGAAGGCGGATGCCCTGTCTCGACAGTTCCTTGCAGAGGATAGGTCTGAAGAGCAGCTAGAGACTTTAATTCCCTCTAAATTTATTGTGTCCACCAACTCCTTTGATATCATGGACAAGATTCAATCCGAGCAATCACGGGCTCCGATGGGGTTCAAGGTTCCGGAGGGAAGACTCTACATGGCACCCCAACATCGCAAGAGAGTCCTCGAGTGGTGCCATTCCTCTAAATCGGCAGGACATCCAGGGTTACGGAAAACCAACGACCTTGTCCAGCGTACCTTCTGGTGGCCAGAGAGGGCTAAGGATGTGGAGGAGTTTGTAAAAGCGTGTGGCACATGTGCTCGCAACAAAGTACCCCGGGTCAGACCAGCAGGTCTTCTCCTTCCTTTACCCATTCCAGTCCGGCCTTGGAACCATATTTCTATGGATTTCATCGTAGAGCTCCCAAACTCCAAAGGGATGAATACTATTCTTGTAGTAATTGATCGTTTTTCAAAACAGACCCACCTTGTTCCCTTGAGGGGTCTTCCGAATTCCTCCAGGCTTGCGGATGTTTTCGGCCAGGAAATTTTTTGCCTTCATGGAGTGCCCTCAACCATCGTTTCTGATCGAGGGTCCCAATTCGTGTCAAGATTTTGGTGAACCTTTTCTCGAAAATTGGGTATTTCACTGCAATTCTCCTCTGGATACCACCCACAGACCAATGGGCAGACGGAGAGGGCCAACCAAAACCTGGAACAATACCTTCGATGTTTTATAACCGATACACAGGATGACTGGGTGGATCTGCGTCTTTGGGCCGAGTTTGCTCTTAACTCCCTTCGCAATGACTCCACTCAAGAATCTCCCTTCTTTATAAATTGTGGCTTTCATCCTTCCCGTTTACCCTTCTCCCCTCTATCCCCAGGAGTACCAGCGGTTGACAAGCGCATCTCCCGGCTGAAAGACTTATGGAGGAGGATTCAGGAGAACTTAAAGGTGGCCACAGGGAGACAGAAACTCCAGGCAGACCGCCTTCGACGCCAGGTCCCGGAGTTCACTCCAGGAGACAGGGTTTGGCTTTCTTCCAGGAATATACGACTAAAGGTTCCTACCATGAAGCTACCACCCAAGTTCCTTGGTCCCTTTCCCATGGTCAGGAGGATTAATCCTGTGGCTTATCGCCTGCCACCCTCAATGTAGATTCCTTCAGTCTTCCATGTATCTTTGCTTAAACCAGCATTTCAGAGTCCTCGCTTTTCTAAGAGGCAGACCACACCTCAAGGGTCCCTACACTAATATAAATTCTTAATAACCTGTGCATTGCCAGGAAGAATGATTTATAATAAATCTGTCAAAATTAGTTGCAAAGTTCTAAGTCTGATTTAAGCTTTTATTAACCTGTACATTACCACGAAAAGCACTCTGTATTAGAGTTGTCACAATCACAGAGTGAGCTTTTAACCATTTAAAAGTGGGAGGGGGCGAGCTTAAATTAGGTAGGAGGTTGCCAGCCTCCAATCAGCTAAGACCAGCTGAACAAGAATTGTAACACATATAGAACACCCACAAGCTCATGTTGAACCCCCAAAATAACCACAACATATATATAAGCGTATAAGTGTCACAGAGGCGTGCTACTGAGCATGGCAATATACATGTGGCCCTGGTCTCCAGCAGCTCCTGGAGGCCCCCCTCCTTTGGAGCAGCACAGTTGCGGGTGCCGCCGGAGCCAGCGACGGACCCGACGGCTGCTTCCAGGGGTGGGGGCCGGAGAAGGGAGTGGCGCGCTGCCTCCAAGATGCGGCCAGTTGCCGGGGACGCGATCGGGCCATTGCTAGGGCTGCGGTCGCGTCACGAGGGTCCCGGCGGCTCGGGGTGAAGGAAGCCGCCATTACGAGGACTGTTGCGCATGCGCAGGAGCCAGATAGCGCGGGAGGCCCACAGACAGCTCGCGCATGCGCAGAGCAGGACTGTCAGCCCCCAGGGTGCATAGGGGCAGAGCCACATGACCCCAGGGAGCCAATAGGGCTGGAGGATGACCCTGCAGGAGCAAGTGGATACATTGTGTGGGTTTGGCACTATGCAGTTAGTCAAAGCCAGGAGCAGCCAAGGGAAGGAGGTAGGGTGCAGGAGTCAGTGACTCCCTGCACTAGGCCAGCAGCCCCCAAGGCCCAAGATAGCCCTGAGTCACCCAGTAGAGTGAGTGTTGCCAGGGACAGCCCTCAGGTTAGGGACCCTGTCACTTACGTCAGTTGGAGCTGGGAGCAGAAGGGGTAGTGGGTAATTGATAAGGGACGGCCCCAGGTTAGGGACTCTGCCCTTAGTTGTGTGTGCTGTCTTGTCAGAGTCATGGCTGTCAGTGCTGTGAGGTCTGACAAGAAGGCACAGTGTTTGTGCAGCACGTATGCTTCACGCACCCAGCAGGTTGCAGTGCATTGCTGCAGGCGCTGGGAGTACTAGGTAGGTAGTTAGAGTCAGGACCGGGAAGAGATGGGGGAACGGAGTAGGCCAGTAACCCCTTAGGTCCCAGATAAGTTCTCACTCCCCAGTTTGTGGTGCTACAGGGACAGGCCCTAAGTTAGGGACCCTGTCACAGTAGCGCTAGTGTTAGATAGGGACACAGCGGACGCTGCGCTCTCTAAGAGAAGATTTGGGCTTAAGTCCATGCCCACAGAGACTATCACCAGGGTGGGATCGCCCCGTTCCAGACCCCGTGCAAGGAACCATCTTGGGATCAGACGGGATCACCGAGCGACAGATCCTTTTCGAAGCCGTTGCAGATCCGAGCACTGGAATGCTCGGCAGGTACTCTAACTCTACAAGTGCACCAACGGGCCCATTAGCTTAATAGTGACTGCGCAGTCACCCATATCCTCTCTCTGCAAGAGTGCGGGACATTGGGTGGGGATCAAATGGACACGGGGTGGGATCACCCGGTGTAGGGGAAGCGTCCTTGAGCTGCCTTAGTTAGTGTCGCCTCTAGAGAGGGACACCAGTTATTATGTTGACAGTATATGTGCTGTCTTATGTTCCTAAGTAAATGGTATTGGTTATTATACATTACGGTGTGCGAGTTATTTGTATGTGTCCTGCGAGGAACAATTCCTGCTCTGCTAGGAACAATCGCAGGTGGAGGCGCTGCACCGAGTACAAGGTTACTCTTATTATTACTATAATTGCCCCAGGTTCCCCGTGGCGGAAGCTCAGCCCTCCTGTGAGCCTAATAGGTAAAGCACCACACCTGGTAACACTGTATGTTCTCCGCACCCACACTTTATCTGTGATTGGGTGGAATACCCGTTACATTTGGAGGCGCTGCTGAGATAGACCTGGGGTGCCCTATTCTATTTTTGTGCCAGTTAAGTCCCAACCATGTTTGTACCCTCAAGCCATGAAATCCACAAATGGGCCAAGAGAGCAAAAGTATCCCCGCGACTGTGGTAGTAATGTTCCAACTAGGGGTACGAAGTTAAAGGAAATTTGTGAGACCCTAAAGGGACTCCTGGGCCTAGACCAAGGATGGAGGAGGATAGAGCACCGGTACGCCACCACTGAACAGTGGAGTAGACTATGGCTAGTGCGGATCAGGAAATATGCCTGGAAAATGCCCCTCTGACTTTACATTTCCCAGAGGCCCCACCAGAAGGCTACCCTCTTAGATACGCAGAGAGCCCTAGTGAAATTAACAGACTGTCGTCAAAATGGAGGCTCCCTCATCCAATGAGTCACCCCTAAAATGGCGTCTCCCGCCAAAGCAGGAGAGTACATGTGCTACTGACTGCAAGCCTGCACTAAATTGTGTTGCAAAAATCTGCCCAGGACTGGCGGAAAACCCAGAGCCCCGCCCCTGCAATTTGAGTGACTCAGTGCAGAGCCTGAACCACTCAGTGATAGAGCGTGCCCCTCCTTTAAATTCCACCAGGGGGAGCAAGCACAGTGAACAGCAATCAGCAACCGCTGTTCCCACTAAAGACAGTACAGAATGCAGAGAAACACACCCTCAGTTGTATGGAGCATGGCGGTCAAAAGGAGGGAAAATATCCTTTCTTGTGTGCCCGTGCCTACAAAAGGACTTGAATCTATCTGGTGGTATGGACTTTAACCACTTTAGGCTACCAATAGAATACCGAGTGGCAGTGGTGGATGAAGAGGGATGCATAAGATGTGTTTGTAACCAGTGTGACTTCCCAGGTGGCAAACAGACCTGGGGTCCCAAGTGTGCCTGCTGCCGGGCACAGTTCCTACAACCAGTGCTGCTGTGTGCTACGGAACCCGCAGAGGAAAATGCGGCTAACCAGCCTAGCTCCGCAACAGAGGGCCCGTGCGCCCTAACCGCGGTTCCAGACTCGGTTCTAATGCCGGAACCACAGATGGAACAACAGAGGACAAGTGAAGCTGAGGACAAAGAGTCGGTTGCCTCGCATGCTGTGGGCCCGTGTGCCCTACGACGGCCAGTCCGGCCTAAGATGATAGTACCGTCGGTCCTAGGCTTGGGATCAGTATCTAACAAAGACAAGGGTGAGTTGACTGCACCAGGGGTGTCGGGTGTGAGCCTCCAGGTGACCGCGGAGCACGATAGCTCCTTAAGTCTGGCCACCAGGGCGAATGGCTCCACTCAGCATCGCGTCCTGGCGGAGGTGCCCCCCTTAGAAGAATTCTATCCAGTGATGCGAGTGGATCAGTATCCACCGCCTATCGTCCAGGTGAGGAGGAAAGACAGCAGCCAACCCGCCGTTGTGATGCGCCAGCCGGCGGACCACCCCAGTGAAGCTGAAGCATCTGCTGCGGACCCTGCTGTGGACCCGCTGCACATCGATATCCCTCGGCAGTAAGCACTGGTGCGGCCAGAGCCGCAGAAGAGGCCCCCGGCCGTGGCGACTCTCAGTGTGTCGGAGGGACCGGAGGAAGAGGAACCCATCGCAAGCCAGCGGAGTGGTGAGGAACCTCCTTACTCCCCACAGGCTCCGGTGGAGGTGGCCGTGAAAAAGGCCCCAACTAAAGTTCATACTGAGCAGAAGAACATAGCTGGACATCCGTGTGTCACCATAACTGAACAGAGTGTGAGCCCGTGCGCTCCAACCCAAATGGTCCCAGGACTGGGATCCAACGCTCCCGAGTTTCCAGCAAGTAAGTGGACTGCCCAGAAGTACCGGGGACAGGTCCCAAGACAGCCGAGGTGGGAACTGACAGCGTCCCCGAGGACCTGTTGGCCACCGTAAATTACCGCAGTGGTAAGGTATCAACCCTTTACCCCCTGCAGGATGTAACAGAGACAGTGCTAAGGGCTCACTTCCCAGTGAAAGCCTCCCTAGTACGTAGGGACAAGGACTGTGTGGCAAGGGATTTAGTAAAAATTTCCTCCTTTAAGCCAAAAAAGGAACGCTCCATTCACCATGTGGTGGATCGCGGAAAAGGTCAGGACCTCCCGGTATACCGCATGTGCGAGGCGGATGGCTGGGTAAAGGTCTGGCCAAGAGACACTGTGCTCTTCCTTCCACCATGGGGAGGAAGTAAAAAGGACTCTGTGACTGTTACCCTCAAGCGTGCTCTCCAAGAGATTTTTCTGGGGGAGGCTCATGGACGCAAAAGTGAGGTACCCCCACATGATCAGTTAGGGGCACCCCACAAATGGTCTCAGCTCGTTTCGGTTATCTGGTGTGAAGTGCATGGTACCCTGATGTTTAAAGTCACAAGTGATAAATTGTACATATTATGCACTGCATTTTCATTGTATAACTATATGTCGAGTGATGTCGTTCACCAAGAGGGGACGATGGATTTTTCACCAGGGGAGAGTGTGGCCCTGGTCTCCAGCAGCTCCTGGAGGCCCTCCTCCTTTGGAGCAGCACGGTTGCGGGTGCCGCTGGAACCAGCGACGGACCCGACGGCTGCTTCCAGGGGTGGGGGCCGGAGCAGGGAGTGGCGCGCTGCCTCCAAGATGCGTCCAGTTGCCGGGGACGCGATCGGGCCGTTGCTAGGGCCGCGGTCGCGTCGCGAGGGTCCCGGCGGCTCGGGGTGAAGGAAGCCGCCATTACGAGGACTGTTGCGCATGCGCAGGAGCCAGATAGCGCGGGAGGCCCACAGACAGCTCGCGCATGCGCAGAGCAGGACTGTCAGCCCCCAGGGTGCATAGGGGCAGAGCCACATGACCCCAGGGAGCCAATAGGGCTGGAGGATGACCCTGCAGGAGCAAGTGGATACATTGTGTGGGTTTGGCACTACGCAGTTAGTCAGAGCCAGGAGCAGCCAAACGAAGGAGGTAGGGTGCAGGAGTCAGTGACTCCCTGCACAAGGCCAGCAGCCTCCAAGGCCCAAGATAGCCCTGAGTCACCCAGTAGAGTGAGTGTTGCCAGGGACAGCCCTCAGGTTAGGGACCCTGTCACTTATGTCAGTTGGAGCTGGGAGCAGAAGGGGAAGGAAGGGTGTAGGGAGCGAGTGAAGCTCCTGCACCACATAAGGTCCCTCATATCCCAGGTAGGTCCCAACTCCCCACCAGGCTAGTGGGTAATTGATAAGGGACGGCCCCAGGTTAGGGACTCTGCCCTTAGTTGTGTGTGCTGTCTTGTCAGAGTCACGGCTGTCAGTGCTGTGAGGTCTGACAAGAAGGCACAGTGTTTGTGCAGCACGTATGCTGCACGCACCCAGCAAGTTGCAGTGCATTGCTGCAGGGACTGGGAGTACTAGGTAGGTAGTTAGAGTCAGGACCGGGAAGAGCTAGGGGAACGGAGTAGGCCAGTAACCCCTTAGGTCCCAGATAAGTTCTCACTCCCCAGTTTGTGGTGCTACAAGGACAAGCCCTAAGTTAGGGACCCTGTCACAGTAGCGCTAGTGTTAGATAGGGACACAGCGGACGCTGCGCTCTCTAAGAGAACATTTGGGCTCAAGTCCGTGCCCACAGAGACTATCACCAAGGTGGGATCGCCCCGGGCGGACCCCGTGCAAGGAACCAGCTTGGGATCAGACGGGATCACCGAGCGACAGATCCTTTTCGAAGCCGTTGCAGACCCGAGCACTGGAATGCTCAGCAGGTACTCTAACTCTACAAGTGCACCAACGGGCCCATTAGCTTAATAGTGACTGCGCTGTCACCCATATCCTCTCTCTGCAAGAGTGCGGGACATTGGGTGGGGATCAAATGGACACGGGGTGGGATCACCCGGTGTAGGGGAAGCGTCCTGTGAGCTGCCTTAGTTAGTGTCGCCTCTAGAGAGGGACACCAGTTATTATGTTGACAGTATATGTGCTGTCTTATGTTCCTAAGTAAACGGTATTGGTTATTATACATTACGGTGTGCGAGTTATTTGTATGTGTCCTGCGAGGAACAATTCCTGCTCTGCTAGGAACCATCGCAGGTGGAGGCGCTGCACCGAGTACAAAGTTACTCTTATTATTACTATAATTGCCCCAGGTTCCCCGTGGCGGAAGCTCAGCCCTCCTGTGAGCCTAACAGGTAAAGCTATATCTGCGATTGGGTGGGCTGGAATACCCATTACATACATTTAAAACCAGAGACGAACATGAAACACAGACAGAGCTCAATGCACATCCAGCAAAACGTTATACACGGTACAGTGCCTAAATATACATGTATTGATATCTATTAAATAAAATGGTCTTTTAGTTTAACATTTTGGCCAAATTGTGCCAAAAGCCCCTGAGCCACTGCACGGCAGACCACACCTCAAGGGTCCCTACACTAATATAAATTCTTAATAACCTGTGCATTGCCAGGAAGAATGATTTATAATAAATCTGTCAAAATTAGTTGCAAAGTTCTAAGTCTGATTTAAGCTTTTATTAACCTGTACATTACCACGAAAAGCACTCTGTATTAGAGTTGTCACAATCACACTGCAAACAGGCAAGTTCCCCTGAGAGTGGGAGATGCTATGGAGTGAGCTTTTAACCATTTAAAAGTGGGAGGGGGTGAGCTTAAATTAGGTAGGAGGTTGCCACCCTCCAATCAGCTAAGACCAGCTGAACAAGAATTGTAACACATATAGAACACCCACAAGCTCATGTTGAACCCCCAAAATAACCACAACATATATATAAGCGTTTAAGTGTCACAGAGGAGTGCTACTGAGCATGGCAATATACATTTAAAACCAGAGACGAACATGAAATACAGACAGAGCTCAATGCACATTCAGCAAAACTTTATACACGGTACAGTGCCTAAATATACATGTATTGATATCTATTAAATAAAATGGTCTTTTAGTTTAACATTTTGGCAAAATTGTTGTAAGCCCCTGAGCCACTGCACGGCAGACCACACCTCAAGGGTTCCTACACTAATATAAATTCTTAATAACCTGTGCATTGCCAGGAAGAATGATTTATAATAAATCTGTCAAAATTAGTTGCAAAGTTCTAAGTCTGATTGAAGCTTTTATTAACCTGCACATTACCAGGAAAAGCACTCTGTATATATAGGCACTGTACCGTGTATTTGTGTCAATGGATGTAGCACTGGGCTCTGTCTGTGTTTCATGTTCTGTCTTTGGTTTTAAATATATATTGCCATGCTCAGTAGCACTCCTCTTTGACACTTATACGCATAAATATGTTGTGGTTATTTTGGGTGTTCAATATGAACTTATAGGGGTTCTGTATGTTATTGATTGGAAATTGCAAGATTGGATCTGAGCCATCACTTATGACGCAACAGCAAGCAACACTGGTGCACAGAATGGAGTTTGCCATTTGCTTAGTGAGGGAGATCTCTGAACTCTTCATGCAAAGTATAGTGTAGCCACCCAGGTACCTGATCTGCCTATTGATCCTGTATTACAACATGTAGTGTAAAACCTCATAACCTTTGCCTACTACCTGATTTAAAACTGCATTTCTCATTTGAGGTACAAGCTAACTGATCATATAATATATATTTCTGTTTAATTGCTGTGTATGCAAAAAAATGTATGTAAAAAAAATAATGCAAAATACTTTTTATTTTTAAATGTTTACTTAATTGTGACATTTGACAGTTATTGTGATGTTATTCCGTTAATAATAGTCAAGGTCACAACACATTTTGATCTAGTGCATGAACTTTTCAAACTTCCTTCGGCACTAACCACAGCGATGTTCATGATGATGTAAGACGACAGGCTGTGTTATATTCAGCCACAGGCCCCAAGTCTTTAATGCTTCAGTGCTAAAGTGACGGATTCAGCTGTATTTGATCAAAGCGTACAACACTAAGTGGCATGGCAGATATTAAAAATACATAACTATTGTATGTTTACGTATATCAGGGCACATAAAGTTTTGCACACAGTTATCACCATGCCTTATTTTATATATGTTATATTATAGTTTTGCACATCAAGTCATTTATTGCAGGAGAATGTGATATAAAAGGTATTTTTCATTGAAAGAATGCAATAAAAAAAAGTGTATGTGTAACGGTGTTTGCCCGGGCCCATCTCATATTGCCCCCCCTATGTGGACACTGACCCCTGTTACAAGGCATAATAGTGTGGTGCACCTGCTGGCTTACAGGACTCCTGAGTCTCCCACTTGATGGTATTATGGGGAATGGCATCAGGACTGGCTTATGAGGTAATGCTGAGTTATACTCACTCATGGTACAGCGCCTCCATCTCTTCCAGACCCCCAGCGTAGTAGGGAGGAGTCTCTGAAAGAGAACCTGTATATGCACCTTCTTCCCAAGTGACTCCACACACAGAACAGAAGCGATATCTTTCTTTGGCATCCTTTATTGTCACCATACATGGACAGCCACCCATCATAGCGGCCGGTCGTCTAGCCACTCATCTCAGGTTGCCAACCCAAAGGAAGTCCCTGACCGTACACTCCCAGGCAAGGGCACTGAAAGCAGGTCTAGCTCTTCCCTTACTCCCTGATGGAGTAAGAGGAATTGCCTTCCACACCACTCCCTAAAGGGAGGGCCACAAACACTGCCAGAGCCCTGACAGGTTGCTGGACAGACTCACCTCACTCAGGTGGCGAGGCACATACACTAAATTCAGGAAGTGCTGCATAATATATAGATTCAGTAGGCACCACCCCTGTGTCACTGTAAGTGGACACAGAGCCTGATGTCACTTCCTTCACTGAATAATACACAGCACAGGAGGTGAGGGCAAACCCCATGATTACTCCTGGCAAACCTGCCCTTAACAGGGATTATTGCACAGGAGGAGGAAGGCATGTAGCCCCAAAACTACACAGGGCTACATATGCAATAATGTTCTTTACTGCTACCCTTTCCAAGGCTCCTCTCTCCAGTGAACTATGTTGTAATATTGCCAAAATGTAGAAACCATTTGGTGACCTACAAATTGATACTAGGTGGTAGAATGTTGCGTGATCATATCAGTTTACTATTTTATTAATTAGTATGCTTATGCCCTGTTTATGTGTGTGGTCCCCTTTTTATGTAGAACATGATGTAAGATAAACAGACCTAGCAAGAGGTCATATGGCGATACAGAAGAGACTTGTATGATGGCGTTTAAGGACCTCACTATTCATGCCATATAAAATGTACGAGTTGAAACAATTTTGAAATGCATTTGAAATGTTATTTGATCATAACCTATGGAACCTATTCTAAAATAAAAATGATATCCTATATGTACATGTATTATGCATGAATATGCAGCACCACGGTAACAACAAAGGTTCACAGTACTTTAAATGACAGTGTGATAGCAGATGTAGGGTACGTACTGATATGCTTTCTTGCCATGAGTGAATATCTGATTCCGCAGAATCAAGCACATAGCAATTAGGATGAATGCTGTGTAATTCAGCAGGCTTAACATAAATACACAGGCAAATATTTGAGATAGAATAAAAAATACAGAATTTAACAGGATTAAACCTGACCAACAAATAACAAATGCAATTTACTGTGTTCTTTCAGTTTTTTTCACTCACAGAGCAAAGTGATGTCTGAGCAAGCATAATCAAAAAGCAAATTATTGCAATATCATTGATATTCAGTAATGCATACTGTAACTCAATTATTCCGTGAAGTAAAATCATTCAAGTTCTTCCTTACGCATCCTTATTTTACATATTGATACTGTGCATAGTGTACTTTACCTTCACATCTGCTAGGGAAAAGGTTCATACATTAAATGTTTACATAACGGTTAAGGGCCAAAGGTTATTGAGATCTGAGATCAGATGATGTCAGAAAACACTAATTTATTTTTTATAAATGCTATATTTTTCACATGCATAAAGACACAATTCACACGAGTGTGCGGGCAATCATAATACTGTACATTACATACATCTATTATTGCTTCTAAATAAAAACAAACAAAGAGAAGAGCACGCACCTCATAGCGTAATAATTCTTTGTACTTGACACAAACAATTAAAAATACACTTACAGACGCCTGTGCATGAAAAGCTTTCAAACAGATGTTGTGGAGTCTTGATCGATATAACTGATGTGTGGTATGATTATTTGTCCGTCTCCAGGCGTATCCGCCAGTGTTTGATATCAGGTAGCACTTCTCCTTTGCTCTTAAAGCAGGGGGTCTCCGGAGCTGAACCTCATTAATTTCAGACTTCCCAAGTTATAGACCCCCGTATGGGGTGCCGGTTTCTCCTGCATTGTTTAAATGTCCCGGGCAGGTGACGAGGGACATTTAAACATGGCAGAGATACCGGCACTCCATACCAGGGCCTATAACTTTGTAACCGTATTCTGGTTGGAGCACTAGTCTGCTTCCATTTAGCTGCTATTGAGCATTGTTCTGCATTCAACAGATGTAATGCTAAGGACTTCCTCAGTCTGATTCTTTCCCTGTTAAGCAGTGTTATATTTGGGTCATGGGGAATCGTCATGCCTATGACCTAACTGATTTTACTTACTTAGGACTTTTAGTCCAGAAAACCTTAATCACCTGACAACTCCCTACATACATGGAACATTGTTCCTCTTTCTCCACATTCCCTCCAGCATAGGGCAGAAACTGACTCTTGTTGGTGTATAGTACCACCTGTATAATATTTTATATGTGTCAGGGACACAGCAACAAGACGCCGCGCAGTATCTGTGGCCAGTGGTCTGGGACCAGACCACCACCGAATTAGAGACTCTCTTCATGGTGAGACACTTCAGCGGGAGTCCACCCCACGCAGAGATGGAGGCTTTGCTGGCAACGACGTCGCTAGATCAGCGGATCCCTGTTTGGTCTTCGGCCATACCCGGTGCTGGAGCATCTAGACAGGTACCTCCACAAGTGCACCAACAACAGCACTCTTACTGTGGGCAGCACTGTCACACACATTGGGTGGGTTGGCTCTTGTGGACACCGGGTGATTAGGTGCCCAGGGCACCTCAGTACTTTGGGGAAAAACACCCACCAGTGTGTGGACAAAGTGGTTGGGGGCATTATGAGGTTACAGCTGTGTGAGGCATACAGTTCATATGTTATTCAGTCACATATATATGTCCTTATCTGATGTTCAGTAAACCTGTTATATATGCAAGTGTGTGTGTGTGTGTATTGTATTGGGTCCTCTGCAAGGGGTATCCAGCAGTTCTAGGATCCTTAACAGGTGGAGGCGCTGTCACCGGATGAACCAGATACACCCCAGGTTCCCTGCAGCGGAGTATCAGGCCTCCTGTGAGCCTACAGGTAACAGCGCACCACACATAGTCACCCTAGACACTGGGCAATGGGGGCTACATTTGTACAGTATGCTTCCTCTACATTTGCCCATAATTTTTTTCCTGAACTATACTGCCAGTCAAATATAGAGTTGGAGTGTGATACCTGCACGATAGGGGTACCCGGTAGTTTCTCCTAACGTCACCCCCGCCAGCCATTGTCATCTCGCGAAAGAGCCCGCCCACCATCCTACAGTGGGTAGACTTCCGGTTCCGGTTCAGGAACTCTGTGAGAATCCGCAGTAGGAAAGAACAGTTTGGGCAGGGGTAGTGACGGCGCAAACAACGGATGAACGTGGGATCCCCATCGTGTATGCAGCTATACCTAATTGTAAGTTTTTAATGTACAGTGTACCAAATAAAGTGACGATTGTTTAATATCCATTTTTTCTTCTTCTCTGCGCTCCAACTTTTTTGTAAATTTCCAGTCTAGTATTCCCCTGTATGTTTTGAGCTTTATCCCTTTTAAAAAAAATTGTGTCAAACATGCAGTTTCATTATTATGTCCTTTTGAATCATGTCCTGGGTGCAGATTATATAATTTAGAGTAGTATATTCTAAATTTCACCCTGATCAGTTCAGGGTCATATGAGGTGTTCCCATTTTGTAATCTCAAGCAGCCAATATTAAATTGGTTCTGTTTATTTCTCAATCGGTTGACTAGTAGTCTATCCATTTTATTGCTCTTTTCATAGAACTCTTGTTTGAGCCACTACAATGATTTTTTCTACTTTATGGTTGGTGAATAGATATTCAATTTACTTCAGGCATTTATCAATTCATTTAATATTGTTTTATCTGTTGTTTGTTTATGTAATATCTCTAGTTCTACTATTTTATGGCTCAGATCTAACAAATCCATGTCTTTTTTTTCTTGCAGGTTGCTTGTTGGATGAATACTCCCCTTATCACACTCTTGTATGCCTCTTACAAAGTCTCTGATGATACAGTATCATCTGTATAATTTTCATTGTAGTAATTTATTAGGGCTTGTTGTACCTGTGTTATAATGGCAGGATCTTTCAACTTATTTCACTTCCTTTACTTTACCATACATATTATAGCTGCGGACTTTGTGAAGAATCATCTGTGCTATTTTATTTTATATAGGACTGACTCTGGATCACACAGACAGGCCCGCCAACAGGGGGGGGCGGGTCTGCCAGGGTTGGCGTCTTCAGCCCCATGAGTCTAAAATGTTAGAAAAAAAAATGCCGTCTATCTCCGTGCGCTTTCGCAGAGCCGAGGCCTCGGCGTGCATGCGTAAGGAAAGATGGGTGTCCGGCCTGCTGCCTATGGGCCCGCTCCCCCCGCTCCCAACATGGGATGGAGGGGAAGCACCGTGACGAGCCAGCGCCTGCCAACCCAGTTTCCTCCACCCTGCCTCCCCCCGGCTGCCCACCTCCCACGTCTCCCCACCTGTGCCCCCGAGCCCACTTCTTGCCACGGGCAGCAGTAGGGGGAAGCGTCTGGTGGGCAAGGAAGCAGCACACACCCGGTCAAGGTCAGCCACCCACCCAGGCAGTCACTCACTCACCCACCAACCCAGTCACTCACCCACCCAGTCACTCACCCACCCAGGCACTCCCCACCCACCCAACTCAAACACCCACTCAGGCAGTCAGTCAAGGCAGTCACCCAAGGCAAAATTATGAAAATTGTGCCTCTGTCCAATCAGTCACCCACCCACCCAGGCAGTCAGTCAACCCACCAACCCAGGCAGTCACCTGTCTTTTGTTGAAAATATAAAAATAAACAGATTGCATTGTAATGTTTTTTTTCCGTATTACAATAAGAAGAAAAGAGTTAAGTAAAAGTTGCGTCCTAAAAAATATTTTGTCGTGGTAGGTGTGCTATGGGGAGGGGGGGGCTGCTCCTTTCATTTGTCCTGGGTCCCATGATTTCTGTTGGCGGCCTGCACACAGACACACAATAAACAACTAAAATGCCGGTGCTATGCTAACTAACCATGACTCTTTCCCCTTTTTTTTCCAATTTCTGTTCTTAAAAAAACAACAAATATACCATTTCTTTCCAGTTAAAGGCTGAGATTCACATATACTTAAATAAAGGGTATTTTGAGCTCAATCCCACATTAACTGTTATTACTTGAATGGCTGTTAATGGGGGATAGAGCTGCACTACCCTTTTAATATAGGAGCTTATTAAAACTCCCCTTAAATTTCAATACATTTCTTATTTCATGTCTCCTCTCATAATAACCACTGACATTAGTGCAATAGACTGGAGACTTGACTTCACTTTCACCTCACAAACAGAGATTAGATATGTGTTACTTTATCACGGTGCATTGGGTTTTCCTACCAAGACAAAATGTGTTTGAATCACGTCTCAAAACCTAAAGGGGTTGTCATGTTAATAAGAAATGTTTATTTTGAAAGCCGTTTGTCTGGTAATTGAAGTGACATGATGTAGAAAACATCATAAAAACTACCTCATAAAAGACTAACATTATATTTATCACATACATTATTTCCTTGTAGTATAAAATGATTGGCCATGGAAAGAATTACACTTTTTGCAAGCTTTGGTACAGCTAGCTAGATTAATGTACCATAACACATAGATGTTGTAGATTAGCTCCAATAACAATGTTTGTTAATGAGACATCTGAATATAGGATAGGGATCTCAACAATTAATCTACTATAACATTTATCACATTGGTTCAATCAAACATATTTTTTTAGAAAATCGCACTTTCATGGTAGACCAGGTTTTTTTTAACACATTTATATTTTTGGGATCATTCAATAGGCAAACCAAGGCAGTGAAATAAAATGGAGTTTATTTGGATAAAATCTCGGAAATACAACCAAATACAGAAATATACACACTTACTGGGGTCTGGGGTATGAGATCTAGACTTTCCTCGGTGCAGAGCGCCCGCTTGCAAGGGCTTACCCTGATCGGAACCTTGTTCCGGACGTCCTGGATCAAGATTCAGCAGAAAATCCAAGCTGGGACCTTGTCCCAATAGTCCTAGAACTGTTTTTGGCAGGAATTCCTGACCGCGACTGATACGTTCTAAAATTAGAACATGGTCCTCGCGTCTGACAGATTTTCTTAGCTCCAAAACGAAGCCGGATGCTGTGCTATTTGGAACAGAGCAACTTTGAAAAGCCTGCCCTAGCTTAATCGACTCAAGCCACAAAATCGTCTAGTTCTCTGACAGGGGCTTCTCCTTACATCTACTCTCTGCTGAGCTATGTTCAGCATGGAGGAAGGAAGAGCGACCAATCAGAGCGTGGTAATTCCTCCCTGCCAGCCAATAGAAACAGGTGCTCGTCTCTGGGCTGACATCAGAGGAGGAGGCGTGCCAAGCCGACTCAAAAAGCCGGGTGAGCGGGATATATGATTTAGCCAATGGGAGAAGCACCTACGAGCTGTATCTCCCCCAGCTAACTCATTGCCACCCACTGGGCAGGCACCACCAAGTCTGAACGATACAAAAGGTGTCCCCACATGGTGCCCTTTGTTCTCCAGACTTGACAATTTACCCTTCCTCACCCACCAAACGGTCTTCTCACCTCTGGACATCCTCTCCTCTTTGAACTACGGACTCTATACAGACATGTCGGCGTCTATGCTCAAGCCCTGGCTGACTGTATAGAGTCTTATAGCAAATGTCTAAAACATTATAAAGTACACTTAAATAAAGTATACACATTGGGGAACCTTATACTTATAAGGGAAATGAATTTGGGATATTTGGGCTCGAAATCCAGGAGTCTGGGGGACACTGGGTTGCCCCGGTGTAATTCACCCTGCGTACTGGCAAATCATGCCTGCTCACCGGGGAGAATTAAAGGACTACCATTAACTTCGGCTCCGAACTCCTGCAAGCAATATTATTGTTTTTCTATCCAAATATCCCCCCTAAAACTGACACATAAGAAATATCACAGTTCTAGGGCCAAGGGAACATGTAAACAGAAAAAAGCAGGGGTCACTTTATTTTGACCATGTATTATCCCTAGTCCCTGGGTTATGGTGCTTATGTAGCTACCAGGGACCCCACGGTTTCAGGGGTAACCAGAGGGCTTAACCTTTATTATATAGCCTAGTTACCCCCTACCGTCACACACAAAAACCCATATTCACTTAAATGGTAGTTTCTGTCTTATAGTGCCCTGATTGGCACTATTACAGTATATTGAATACCCCCCAATGTGTCTATAAAGGGAATCCTGTGACAAGAATGAATGATCGGCCTCTGTGGATCAATTTGTCGGATATTTCGTTCACACTGATATTTAATAAGTAACTTCTTCAAAGATTAATTATATGTTTCGGAGAGCCCAATGTTTATACGGTACTATTATAATCAGGTAAAAATTCCATAGTGACTATTTCTTATAATCCACTTTCTATTTTTTGAAGGTGCGGATATCCCTTTTGGTTATTAAATATACACTTTACATACCCGAAAGTCTAGACTACTAGATCAGGATAAGAAAAAAGTAACCACAACATACTAAAGGTGAGTTACAGCCTCATGCAAAAAGATTTCTACAAAAAGATAACAACAACATTGTGGGGTACTAGACCCCCCACCAACGCGTTTCGAGCGCTAGCTCGAAATCAAGGTGACTTTCAGTACTCACCCTGCCGATTTTTGTAGTCCCCAGAAGCGCGCCAAAATTCATTGCAAAAAACTTCCTGAAACTCTCAGGAGCGACGTCAGCGTGATGACGTCAGCGCGCAACCAAGGGAATACAAAAAAAAACCTTCAAAATTTCAAAACTTTATTCAACAAACATTTTTAACATTAAAATTCGACGCGAGTACCAGGCATGTCTTCTAGTGGTAAAAAACACTAAACAATCAAGTGCTGTTACAAAAATATAAGAGAAAATAGTTAGATGAGACATACATGTATACATTTATATTAAAAACTTTTCCAGAAGACATATCTATAAAACGGATGGATCCAGATTGTAAAGTGCATATATTCTAAGTCATAGATTGATTTGACTACACACTATGTTATTATATACTTAGATTCCAAACCGTTTACTTAATGAGAAAGTACAATGTTATTGCACTAGGAAGCGTTTTCAATTGACTTGGTCAGTATTAAAACTATATATGATATAAGATGTACTAATTATATCTTTACCTCAGATGATAATCTTATCATTAATAATAATATTAAATTGTCCATGGTGAGTACCTGTAAAACATAATATGCACAGAGTGAAATATATTCAAAATCTATTTAACACATTTGCTTGACATATTAGATGTAGATGTGGACAGTTGAATTGGGGAAACAATTTCCTTAAAACCTCAGTATAATATATATGTATAACTCAATCCAACTCAATTATATAGCCAATACGTGGATGGGACACAACCTATCATCTTAAAGTTTGATTTAATGTAAGAAAGGTGTTAGGTCCCAGTCAGAGTTAAGGCCGTAGGGAACTCTGGTGTTTAACGTAAAAATCCAGAAAAGCTCTCGTTTATCCAGAAGCTCTACTCTATTGCCTCCCCTGACTGGCATGGGTACATGTTCTATTCCCATATACGTAAGGGCATCAATGCTACCCTTTGGGCAATTGGTAAAGTGTGATGATACCGGGTGATTAAAATCACCTTTTTTGATGAGTCCCATATGTTCCCTGATGCGTACCTTCAGGGCACGTGTGGTACGGCCCACGTATTGCTTACCACATCCGCAGTTCAATATATAAACTACGAATGTGGTATTGCAATTAATGAAGGACGCCACATGGAATTCACGGTCCCTTGGTCGCGCGCTGACGTCATCACGCCGATGTCGCTCCTGAGAGTTTCAGGAAGTGTTTTGCAATGAATTTTGGCGCGCTTCTGGGGACTACAAAAAACGGCAGGGTGAGCACTGTAAGTCACCTTGATAAAGAGCTAGCGCTCGAAATGCGTTGGTGGGGGGTCTAGTGCCCCACAATGTTGTTGTTATCTTTTTGTAGAATTCATTAAATCTTTTTGCATGGGAACTAGCTCTCTTTAGCAATCCTCATTTGTTTATCCTGTGTGGCTGCTGGTGCCTGCTTTTTCCCATCTGTATACTTCCAGGACCTATGAAAAAACGGATGCACACCCCCCTCAAGTGGATGAAGACATATCTACAGTGATGACAAGGAGGACAAGCTGACTCTGAGTGAGTAATTACTTTACTTTAAGCATCTGGATATTATCTGGATACTCTCCATTCCGATATCATATGCTGGTTCACATGTATGTGAGGTCCCTTACTGCAGTGTTTGTGGGGACCCTAGTCCACTAGTCGGTTCACAATTGGAGCTTCATCAGCAGCTGTCACCCATTTTGTCTGGACTTATTCAGTCACTCAACCATATTCATGTGATTCGGAATCCCTGCTGTCTGCTATAATCCATTTTGTTACCCAGACTCTATTCCGTAATGTTAGTCTGTAAAACTGATTGTGGGATGTGAGAAAGAAGAACATTTAGGGTAAGCATATTATTGTGTATGAGACAGAGCGGAACATAAGTTGGTACATAACATCTCATGTATCCAAGGCGTTAGATAAGAATATGGGCTGTATCTCCAGGCATTTGTTTGAAACTATTTTTTTTATTTTAATGCCTAATAGTACATGAATAGGTTAATTTAGTAGCTAGGAAATAATTATATGAATCATGTTTGAGAGTAGATGCGTCAGAACAGAATAGAAATACATACTGTAGCCAAAGACTTTTCTCCATTGTTAACCTGTTCTTGTCTGAATTTGCCTGAAACTTATTGTAATTGCCTCTAGAAGAATAAATCATTTGGAACTGCAGGAAACCTGTGTCGGACCAATTTATTGGGACAAAGAATCTGTTTGTTCACACACTTTGAATGTTTATTTTCAATGGCGAGCCAGCCAGGAGCCAGATATAGGTAGCTGATAATGTAAAGATAACTGGACATATGCTACAATAAATGTACATATTCTAGTCAAGAATGCGCACACTCACTATAATGTTACTTTAGCAGAATCACCATTAACAGACGGAGTACCAATACAAATTTGATTGGAGACCCAAATACCAGGAGCAAGGGAGGGGACACACAAATTGGTTACTTGGGAAATTAACCCTAGAGATTGGTTGGCTACTTCAAAATATGCTAATTGTACAAGGCACACTGTGTTTCAAGTGCAGTCCATACAAACATGGTCACTACAGCCACCATATTAGGAGGAGCTAGTATGGGTGTTGGATTAATGAATTCAATAGACACTGAAATTCTCAGAAACAAATTAAGTAAAATACATAGTAAGTCACTCCACAGAGGGATTGATAGCACAAGAAGATGTAGATGGCTGGACTACATGGTTACAGCAAAGTATTGTCAACTCTTCTATAGACACTCAGGCTATGATGAGCAAAAAGGTAATTGCTTTTGTCAATAGCAATTTTCAATTGGGAGAGAATCTTTCATGGGCTGTGTTATGCACCCAGGGACAAACATAATTATTCTCAATTCTTAGGGAGATCCTGCTGTCATTTTGGTTCCAGGAATGGCCTAGAGCAGTGGTTCCCAAACTTTTTCGGTTCAAGGCTCCCAAAGCAATCAGAATTTTTTCAAGGCTCCCCAAGGCGATCAGGATTTTTCCGCGGCGCCCAAAGTAAAAACAAAGGTGTATATACATACCTAACAGTTGCAGTGCGCAGTTGGTGTCTCTCTCAGACACTCTCACACTCTCACTCTCTCTCAGACCTCAGACCTCACTCTCTCTCTCTCTCAGATCTCACTCACTCTCTCTCTCTCTCTCTCTCTCTCAGACCTCACTCTCTCCCTCTCCCTCTCTCTCAGACCTCTCTCCCTCTCTCTCTCTCTCAGACCTCTCTCTCGATCTCTCAGACCTCTCTCTCTCCCAGACCTCTCTCTCTCAGACCTCTCTCTCTCTCTCAGACCTCTCTCTCTCTCTCTCAGACCTCTCTCTCTCTCTCTCTCTCTCTCTCTCTCTCTCTCTCTCGCTCTCTCAGACCTCTCTCTCTCTTAGACCTCTCTCTCTCTCTTAGACCTCTCTCTCTCTCTCTCTCTCTCTCAGACCTCACTCTCCCTCTCTCTCAGACATCACTCTCTCACTCTCTCTGACCTCACTCTCTGACCTCACTCTCTCTGACCTCACTCTCTCTGACCTCACTCTCTCTGACCTCACTCTCTCTGACCTCACTCTCTCTCTCTCTCAGACACACACACACACACTCTGTCAGACACAGACAGGCGGACACTCTGTCAAACACAGACAGACGGACATTCTCTCTCACAGACAGACAGACTCTCTCACAGACAGACAGACAGACAGACACTCTCACAGACAGACACTCTCTCACAGACAGACAGACACTCACTCTCTCAGACAGACACTCTCACTCTCTCAGACAGACACTCTCACTCTCTCAGACAGACACTCTCACTCTCTCAGACAGACACTCTCACTCTATCAGACAGACACTCTCACTCTCTCAGACAGACACTCTCACTCTCTCAGACAGACACTCTCACTCTCTCAGACAGACACTCTCACTCTCTCAGACAGACACTCTCACTCTCTCAGACAGACACTCTCCCTCTCTCAGACAGACACTCTCCCTCTCTCAGACAGACACTCTCACTCTCTCAGACAGACACTCTTACTCTCTCAGACAGACACTCTCCCTCTCTCAGACAGACACACTCACTCTCTCACTCTCTCAGACACACTCTCTCAGGAACACTCTCTCACTCTCTCAGACACACTCTGTCAGACACTCTCACTCTCTCAGACACACTCTCTCACTCTCTCAGTCACACTCTCTCTCTCACTCTCTCAGACACACTCTCTCTCTCTCTCAGACACACTCTCTCTCACACACTCTCTCAGGGAGGGAGGAAAGGCAGGAGATCCGTGCAGGCAGCTACACACACACACACACACACACACACACACACACACACACACACACACACACACACACACACACACACACACACACACACACACACACACACACACACACACACACACACACAAATACACACACACGAATACACACACACACATACACACACACACATACACACACACAAATACACACACACACACACACACACACACACACACAAATACACACAAATAAATACACACACACACACATAAATACACACACACACAAATAAATACACACACACACACAAATAAATACACACACACACACACACAAATAAATACACACACACACACACACACACACACAAATAAATACACACACACACAAATAAGAGATCCGTGCAGGCAGCTACACACACACACACACACACACACACACACACACACACACACACACACACACACACACACACACACACACACACACACACACACACACACACATACACACAAATAAATACACACACACACACACACACACATAAATACACACACACACACACACAAATAAATACACACACACACACAAATAAATACACACACACACAAATAAATACACACACACACACACAAATAAATACACACACACACACACACACAAATAAATACACACACACACACACACACACACACACACACACACACACACACACACAAATAAATACACACACACACACACACAAATAAATACACACACACACAAATAAATACACACAAATAAATACACACACACAAATAAATACACACACACACAAATACACAAACACACAAATAAATACACACACACACACACACAAATAAATACACACACACACACACACACATAAATAAATACACACAGATACACACACACAGATGCAGATACACACACACACACACACACACACACACAAATAAATACACACAGATACACACACACAGATGCAGATACACACACACACACACACAGATACACACATTGGAGAGCAGTGGAGAGCAGAGGCAGCGACGGATGTGAGTGACTGGGGTGAGGGGGGTGAGGGGGAGGAAAGGCATGCGATCCGTGCAGGCAGCTCCCTGCACACAGTCACTGGACAGGCAATTGAACACACCTCTCTCTCTCCTCCCCACCTTCTCCTATCACCCCCCCTACCTTCTCCTATCACCCCCCTACCTTCGCCTATCACCCGGGGCAGAAGGGGACGGGACACCGTGCAGACAGAGGAGCCAGGAGCGGGGAGGCAGACACACACACTCACCGTGTGCTCTGCACAAAGCGGAAGCCCCGCCCCCGGCTTCCTCTCTGCCTGCAGCCAATCCTCTGCGGCCCGGCCAGCATGAAGCAGTGATGGTGGGGAGGGATGATCGGAGGGATGGTGGGGAGGCTAATCACGGCGCCCCTCTAGCAAGCCACGGTGCACCAGGGCGCCGCGGCGCACAGATTGGGAACCACTGGCCTAGAGTACTTATGGCGGTAGCATCTACTAAGGTGACTCCTTTTACTATGGATCATGTTGCATCATGGGAAATCAATATGGGTCTCAATGGGATATTAATATCATGGGATATCAATATGATCCTTGCAAGATACATGTGTTAACTCCTTCGGAGGGTATAACAACCATGTTTTTCCAAGTTGCCAACATCGGAACCCTAATTGGAGAACATATTTATCTCCCAGATGTAACATACTCCTGTGTGTTTTACAACCAATCGACTTGGCAGCCAGTGAAGTTAGTTTTAATGTGACATTCAGGGACATACGGTATTATGTATGCACTACCAAATGGTTAATCTAAAGCACTGTTGGATGCATTCCGATGAGTGTAATGTTACACTCCCTATGAAACAGAGAGTAAAATATTCTATTTGTGTCATGTGTCAATTTCAAAATACGTTACTGCAATTCAATCTAAGGTGGTTGAGATCCTAATACAGCACACCGCCTGTCCGTTACCTACCTTACATTATATGCAAACTACTCGGAGCAGTAACAACACAACCCTGTTCTGACGCATGCGCAGTCTGAGCCTATACAGAAAATCTTACGGCTATAAACAGCCCTGCTCGCGACGCATGCGCGGTTCGTACAACCCAGAGGATATACTATATGAGGCACTTCTATGCTCAGACTACAAATAGTGACAATATTAAATACGCAATAAAACAATAAAATCGAGTAAAACACAAGACCCATTGTGGCCTCCATCTATCTTTTGAATACACGAGATCCTCTTCTCTGTGAAACAGCCACCTCACAACACTGTCCTGCTACTGACACAGGCGCAGTGTAACTTTAAATCGAGTGACAACCGAGAACATTGTGTTGAACTTAATACTGTCCCAATTTGGACCCATACAAGGGCAGTTACCATATACTATTTGACTGCATATTCTACTCTACCTGTGAGAACTACGCATCAGAACATTAACAGCCTTATAGCTTTGCATCTGACAAATATATTCCGTAGGAAACCCACCTTCTCCAGTGTACTTGCTACCTCAGCACTAACAATAAATATAACAGCACAGCAACTATTATTCTGGTCCGTAAACACCATCATAACACAAAAAGCTCCAGGTGTTAGTACCGTCCTCTATGGACGTACATGTAAAAAAAAGACCAATAACCCCATAACCTGTTTAACTCCCAAAGGAGGTGTTTTACAATAAACCCCCTGTAGAGTCATTATATCCTTCACTAGCAGCCAGCAACGGCACTGTTTTTTCCTATGCTAAACAGATAGCTACACACAGAACAGGGATACAGGGAACGGACTCCTACAGTGGAGCAATGGTCTCATGTACAGACAGCATAACCCACTCAAACGAGGGATCAGGTGGGACTATCTAAAAATAGAGTTAATGTACATACAGGATCTATATCTGTCCATCTATACATACCACGAATACGAGAGCTTTAGACAGGGACGCAGGGACCAGAAGAAGAATAGACACTATTTACACATATCCAATAGATTAGTACATAGGAGCTAAAGGAGACAACATGGTAGAGACCGAATATAGCATGAGCAAGTATGGCAAGCATTTACTTGGATGAAAACACCAGCTGCATTAAGTGTATATAACATTCCTTGTGGGAAGATGTATTTAATGACTTCTATTGAACAAAATTTGAAAAGAGAGGAAATATGAAATAATAATAAAAATATATATATATAATATTTTCCAAAATAATTTAAACTATAAACACCAAACTGAAGCAATGTAGAATCAGTAATTTGGTAATAGTTCACAAATGTAAAGTTCATAGAATTTAATAGTATCTTAGAACAGTGGTGTGAAATCAAGAATGCTAATACCATAATGTAGCCCGTAAAGGTACAATACCCTATAGATACCGGTATTAAAGGAACGAAAAAAAGATACATAGACAACTACCCAGAGTTAGACACACGGCAAGAAAAATAACAGCAATTATAACAGTGTTTCAAATGAGAAATACTCCAGTGCAAGAAGGTAAACCTTTAAAAATACATATTAACCTTTAACTGTATGTTAAAAGATCAACTAAAGAAAACATACACTACATACATATTTATGTCTGATGAATATTATACCTATGCAATAACATTATGATAACAAAAATGATTGTATAATATGCAACAGACCAGAAAAGCAGGACAATTTCAAATGAATCATTATTTAAATGGAGTTGTTTGTTTTATAAAAAGCATCTAATACAGTGGTTCCCAAACTTTTTCGGTTCAAGGCTCCCCAAAGCAATCAGAATTTTTTCAAGGCTCCCCAAGGCAATCAGGATTTTTCCGCAGCGCCCAAAGTAAAAACAAAGGTGTATATACATACCTAACAGTTGCAGTGCGCAGTTGGTGTCTCTCTCAGACACTCACACACTCTCACTCTCTCTCTCTCTGACCTCACTCTCTCTCTCTCTCTCTCTCT